>NC_133769.1:193277992-193421480 GCF_003597395.2 Chelonoidis abingdonii
ATGCGCAGCCAGACACCAGGGTGATTAGAAGAGCACACCAGGAAGCGGTGCGCATCAGAGAAGCTTTGAAAAGGAGTTTCATCATGGGCCAGGGTACGGTCTGACTGCTGTGTTTGTTCCCCTTGATCGACTCATTCCCTGTAAGCAACCCACCTTCCTGCTTCAATTACAGCTTGCTTAAGGAAATAAAGTCACTATCGTTTAAAAATCATGTATTCTTTATTAATTCATGATAAAAGAGGGAGAGAACTGACAAGGTAGCCTGGGTGTGGTTTGGGAGGAGGATAGGAGGGAAGGAAAAGGCCACTAAAAATATTTCAGAGTAATGACAGCCTTTTGGTTGGCTGTCCACGGAGGTGGAGTGGGCGGGTGCACGAAGCCTTGTGATCCACCAGTGCTTGCAGCACCACTGAAAAGTACCCCTTGCGGTTTATGCACTGGCTGCCCTGGTGCTCCGGTGCCAAGATAGGGATATGGGTTCCATCTATCGCCCCACCACAGTTAGCGAATCCCATTGCAGCAAAGCCATCCCCTATGACCTGCACATTTCCCAGAGTCATCCGAGTTCAAATGGCTTTCCAGAGCAGTCACAATGGTGCACTGTGGGATACCGCCTGGAGGCCAATACCATCGATTTGCAGCCACACTAACCCTAATCCGACATGGCAATACCGATTTCAGCACTACTCCTCTCGTTGGGGAGGAGTACAGAAACTGATTTAAAGAGCCCTTTATATCAATATAAAGGGCCTCGTTGTGTGGACGGGTACAGGGTTAAATCGGTTTAACGCTGCTAAATTCGGTTTAAAATCATAGTGTAGACCAGGCCTTAGGCATCTTTGTCAATCCAACTAGCTGTTGCTCTGCATCTTCAGATACATAAATATATTTGAGAATCTGTTCTTAAGTGCCTAAGTCCCTTTAAAAATTATCCAGAAGAAATATTTTTTCTACAAGCTTTAACTAGTCCAAGAGGTCTGCCTTTTTTCATCACTTTTTGAAAAAAAATGATAGTTTCAGAAATTAATTTACTCTATGAGGCAGCCACTGAAAATCATTTGTCTTCACCTGCATTTACTGCATAGTTGTATATGAAAAATTAGAGCCCTTGCAAATGGAAGTAGAGGAGCAAGTGTTAAATGCCAGTAACAAGTGGGCTTTTATTCTGGCTGGAGCATGCCAAAGGTGCGGGACATAATCGCAAACAGTAAATGTAGTGCGTTGAGTGCCTTCATCTCCTCTTGAAGTCAGTGGGAGTTAGCACTTGGCAGGATCAGTCTCTAAACCTATGTATCAACAGAGAAAAGGATAAAAAATAATACCTATCAAGGTGTGATACAGTTCCCATTAGTCAGTGGATAGTTTTCACCCTTAGGGCAGAGCCTGGAGGGCAAATGAAAGGAGGAGACAATAGCTGGCAAGAAGCTGTGCAGGAGGATTGAAAGGTGGAAGCAATAATAGTGTGAAGAGGAGCAATAATGGCATGAGATTTGAGGTTCTTTCCATTCTAGTTTCTGACTTCTGGTTTGGGCTGTGTCCGAGTTATATTTTTAAGATATTTCTCTGTAACCATCATGGCTAGAAACTTAAAAAGAAGAAGAAGAAGAAAAAAAAAAAGCAAACTGTGTCTCCTGTAATCACAAGAATCCAGGAGGTGGATCCCTTCCCCCAACGCACACATGAGATTTGTCATTAAATTGTGAGTGTTGTTTGCAACAGTGTTGGAGCTTTCTAGGTAAAGGCTGAGTTGCAGCAGGAGCGAACACCTTCCTGTGTACAGAGGGAAGAGGGATATCAGAAGGAGCACATATTCTGGGTAGGAAAGTGAGTGGAGGGAATAGTGGGTGAGAAGGAAGATGACATCAGTTCTACAGTTTTCTCTGATCAAATGGTTTGCATTTTTTCAGCTCTCCTGTGCTGTTTCAAGATGCAAACTTTTTGATTGGAGCAAGTTACAGACAGAGGTAATGATCTGTTTCATCTTCTGTCCTTCATTGGTAGGGAGAGTCCTTCTTTCTGGCTTCTCCCTGCACCTAGTTCTCTGTGCCCTGGAAAGGAAGGCTAGCAGTTTGCAGCAGAGTCCTGTCTACATTGGTGGGAAGTTAATCCCTCTGCCTGCCCTCATATTACTGAGCTTGGGCACATAAAAATCCTCTACCTACATGCCTCCACATTTGATGAGGGAAAGGGGGCTCAGCCACACGTACACGCATGGCTAACATTGCGTTGGGTGAGTTCCTTGTTGAGTTTTGTCTCACTGGTTATTTTTACAGGCATGGGACCCCATTGACTTAATTGGGGTATATGTGTGCACCTAATTAGATGAATTTGACCTAATTTATTTAGGAAGATGTGAGTGATAGAAACAAATAGAACTATTTTGACCATACATGGTAAATCTGTAGCACCCAAAAGTGATACTGTGCACTTTAATGTTCTTTCCTTATTTAGGTAGTCTGTTTTGTTGTTGTTGTTCTGTAGTACTAAAAGTACAAAATGGGTAAAATGTTAAATGTTCTATATTTGGATGAACCTCACTGTATCTCTCAATCTGTGGGGGTCACTCAGCAAGGCTCTGGAGAGCAGGAAGTATTTTGAGCTCCCATGTAATACAAGTGAGCTGTGCTTTTAATTTTCAGGTGTTCTAAATTTTTCCAGATGAAATATTCTTGTGATTTGTAGGAATATTATAAAGTTTAAATAATCACAGAGGTAATACTTACAAATTGTAACTTTGTGAAGCTGCAAATTTTTGCTAGTGTCAGCAAAAACTTGCTGCATGCAGTTGCTTAGGAGGGTGGGTAAATGGTTGCAGAGACAGCTGTGTTCTGGTTGAGTTTAGAACCCTAAACAATAGCTATTTCATGAATCAAATACCAAAAGCAATCTAAACTGTGTTTTATTTATAAACTGATGTTTGATAGTAGTTTAAATGAAATCATAGGGAAGAGTTTTGATATATATTTTTTAAACAGATAACACTGAAGCTGGTATGAACAATAGCTCTGGATAACGCTAAAGAGACTATGCTTTTTTTGAATGTATTTATTTATTAATTGCCTCTTATTTTATGTTAAAGATCCATGTTGCTTAGAAAGTAGAAAATATTTGTTTTAAAATTATGCAAAACAGTACATTGCTGCATGGGTTTGCGTGTCCTATAACACTTCCATAGTGAGCTGTCACCTTTAAATTTGTAGGTATAATAAAATATAGCTAATCAGACAGTACTTTCATCTGTAAGCCTAACAAGCTCAGCAGGTAGCAGATCAGCTCAATTAAAGTATGCTATACTGCATTCTATAAAGCAGATGCTAAAGCAGAAATGTTTTTAGACCGTTATTAACATCTGTGACTTGTATGACTGTCTTTTATACCAGTTCTCCCTCCTACAATTCTCAGTTACTGCAGGCAACGTTTTTCAGGTTAAAAATTGTAATCCTGAGTGGGTTTACTATTGTTCTTTCTCACATTCAGTCAAATGTCTAAAATAACTATTTATAAATTACTTACTTTTGTCAAAACAACTTAGATTAAATTCATATGTATTTATTTTTTATCAGATTGGCTTCACATGCTATGATCACCTGTGGTTACCAAGTTACTAAGAACTTTGTTCTTTTGTCATTCTAGTATCTAGTGCCTGCTAACTCCATCTTGATTTAGCTCATGGACATGATGTTTTAGGTGCTTTGATTACTCGTAAATGTGACTACGAAAGTAAGATTATATTCATTTGATAATAGATAATATGAACCTTCTCAACTTTATTACCACTTTCAACTTGGTTTATGAATTCGCCACTTATTCCTTAAAATATGATTTTTTGTCAGAGTGGGGATATAATTTCAATTTTTATTAAGCCTAATTTATTCATTCTCTGGTATTTCAGTTTCCGAGCAGTGTCATCTGATCTTTCTCTTACACAGCACTGTCAGTGGTTTTACAAAAACAAATGGGTTTTCTAATTAGCTGCTTTACTTCATTATTTCTCACATTTTGAACTTTCTGGTACTTTTATGGGGATATATCTATGTCATAGAACTGGAAGGGTCCTTGAAAGGTCATTGAGTCCAGTTCCCTGCCTTCACAGGAGGATCAAGTACCATCCCTACTCTATCTTTAATACCCAGCTTCAGTAACATTCATCTGTTATGTTGATGAGGATTTTTCCAAACAAGATTAGATAAAATTGCAAGTGTTCTAAAGTATTAATAGTCTCTCTGTTAATAGACCAAAGCTGCTATTGCTTGATA
Source organism: Chelonoidis abingdonii (assembly GCF_003597395.2). NCBI lineage: Eukaryota > Metazoa > Chordata > Testudines > Testudinidae > Chelonoidis > Chelonoidis abingdonii. The sequence goes on from NC_133769.1 coordinate 193,282,249, forward strand.
ATAAACTGGAAACTGTTTCCAGCTTACTTTCTGCTTTAAGATGGTATCATTTTTCAGTAACATTAAATTCAAGGTTTGCCGTTCAGATGATCACTCAGGCAATCTTGCAGATTTGGTCCTCAGGAATAAATCATCTTAACTTCTTGAGGCATAACAACCTGAATGTTGTCCTGTGGATTGTTACATAAGCATAAGAAATTATTTCTCTGGAAGCAGGGTAAAAGGGAAATGAATAGAGAGTGGGCCTTAATTTTAGAAGGAAGAAATCTATGGTGAAAGTCAGGAAATAATCTGTGTCCATAAAGTTGATATGTCAGTCTAATTGAATGTGACAGAATTGGATAGGACATGACGGCACAAGACAAAGAGGTATAAATTAAATGAATTTTTGTAGTTCCTAGGAATTTGTTACCTTTTCAATCACAAGTATATTGACATGAAAGAAAGACAGTGCCACTGGCATGGTGTTAATAAACTGATGTTGCAGTGAAAAGTGGAGACTCGATATTGTAAATGTTGTACAGTGGCTGGACAAACAAGTATGGATCATCTTAGCAATTAATGGTCTGAGAAAGGCAGAATGCAAACTAACTAGTTCTGCTTTAAGGTAGTTTACTCTAGAGAATGACAGCTGAATGCAAGTATGCCTCCATTCATTTGGAGCATACGGGTTGTTCTGCTTGTCTGTGCTCACAAATAAGAAGGTGAACAGTTTAATTTGAGTCTGTGAAAGAATGAATAGGGTCTTCATGGTTCCTGTGTTTAGGCTTCTAAATGACCATATCATTAAAGAGGATCAGGTAATAGAGTAAAAAGTAAAGGTCCAAGTCCTACTCTTGAATTTTCACACTGACTTCATTGGGAGTCCCAGATTCTCGTCAAAGTGCAAAAATTGACCTAAAACAGGGACTATTTAAGAACCCGCACATATGAAAATTTGAGTTGAACAAGTACATATTGACTCTTAGACAGGGAAACAGAAAATAGAGTAACTTCTGATAATGGTAAGATTTCTTCAATGTTAAACTGAGGAAAATGGAGGAAGGTGATAATAGGGAAAGTGTTTTGATATTGATGTGATGAAGTAATCAACAAAGTTTCATTCCATTTGTCATTGTCACTGGTGCCCCTCCTGTACCTGTATTGTGACTAAACTTGTGAAACAGCAGCAACACAATTACTCCTAGATAATGGGATTCTATTTTGCTCTTTCTGAGGAGGGTAGTTTTATGTGGTCTGCTTCCATATTATGTACTCTAAGAGGAGCTCAGAAATGATGGCTCTAAATAATGCATAGTCTTCCTTTTTGCTGAGATGTTTTTCCCTCCATAAATGAAGTGATGATAGAAATAAATTGTTTTCCAGTGTTTTGTAATCTGAATCTACATAAGTGCATTAATGTGAACTGAAATATATTTTGTTGTGGTGGCAAGAGTGCACAAATATGCCTTTATATATCTGACTTTTTGTTTGGTCAGGGAGCATGGGATTAAGGAAGTGGTTAAAAAAATATTTTCCCCAGGACATATTTGCAGAGGTCCTGATAGGGTTATTGCCTTCCACTGAGGTTTGTTCTCCACTAGGATTATGAAGGTATAGCCCTCACTATCCGTTCCCTGCAGGAGAGGAGTAGCAAACGTCTTTTTCCCCCATCTTCTTTTGTTTTAGCTTGATCTATAATGTAGAGTCTTGAAACTCTAGGCCCCTAATATTCATCAGACCCAGGCTGACTCTGACCATAAGAAGTGTCAGTTCAGGGGCCTGTGTAAATTGACTTGATCATCACAGTCCACATTCTGGTGGGCACAAGTCCTCATCACAAAGAAGTACTATTACTCTTGGCACTAATTTTCATTGTTGAATGGGTATTTATTGCAAAGGATAGAGACTGAGTAGCCATGGATGAGCTGAGTGTTCCTCTAGGTCAGAACTGAGACATTGACTGGGCAATATGGGGAGGTTTCCACTACTGCTGCCCCTCCTGTACCTATATTGTGACTAAACTGATGATTACTTCAGTCTGCATGGGTGCTGATAGGGACAAGGACACCTCTCACAGGCACTGAATTTGCTTAACTCAAATTTAAAAAGAATGCACCGGATGTACATACATGATGAATGCCAGTCAGCATTATTCTTGAGGTGCTATCTGAAAGACAGTATGGTGACAAATGCAATTTTATATTGCTGTGCCTTATAGAAACATTGGACATAGCCTCAAGTCTCCGTTTCTAGTTCTTGGAACAATTATTACACCTTTAGCAGGGCTGGCTCCAGGCAGCAACCGAGCAAGCTGGTGCTTGGGGCGGCAGATTCCAAGGGGTGGCATTCCGGCCACACATTTTTGTTTTTTTTTGCTTGGGGCGGCAAAAAAGCCAGAGTCGGCCCTGACCCCTAGCGAAGTGTGAGACTGTTTAAGGTGTGATAGAAGATAGTATGTTGAAGTACAGTTTCTATTTACAATACCTGCAACATTGATTTACACCAGTGTGAGTCAGAATAGAATCTACTCTGTAAGAAAATAAAGTATCTGTTTACAATGAACCTTTTTTTTCTTTTTGACTATCCTATGAAGGAATTATTGCTAATGGAAATATTTTAAGTTGGGCACTAAAAAATATGATCATCTCCTCCCTAATGATATCCTTCCAGAGAGGTGTCCTTTACCAGCTTGCCACTGTCATGACTTGCATATAGATGTATTGTGCAACCATACTTTAGGTAATCCAAAGATCTCCATTATAATTTTGTTAATTTTCAAGTATAAGATCATCTGTTTTATGCAGCTGGATTTGCTTGGGATCTTGAATGCTCACAAAGGGCCAGTTTCACTACACCATTTGTTAAAGAAAAATATTAGTGCTAAGTTTTTATAATCATATGGTTGGAAATATAATATGGTTGTAATGAATTAGGCAGAATTGCTAGCATAATTATTTGTGATGAATTCCAGTCTAATTGTGGATACTTACCTGAACTCTTCCATTTGTTTACGCCAGAAATGTCTTGTCTCAGGTTGTATAATATGCATTGATGCTCCACTAACCAATATTACAATGGCAAGAATAACCTTGTGGTGATGCAATCAAAATGTACTCTTCCTCTCTAGGGGTGTTTACAGAGATCTCCAGTAGTGCAAGATCAGAAGCCTCTATCTTCTAAGTAAATGAGCAAAGCTATCTTTACATATCAACACTAAACAGTAGAAATGGAAAACTGCTTTACAGGAAATAAAATGAGTTAATTGTTCTGAAAAAATAGTCAAGGGCAAAAGGTTCAGTGGGTAAGCATATATCGTCTTTGAAAAACAAGCTATTACCATACTGCTGACTATTGTGGAAGTCAACAGATTAACACATTTTTGTGCACCTTTGCCATTAAATATCAAAGATTAAAATTGTTCTGATTTTCCTCCTGAACATAAATAAAACTAAGTGTATCATATTGAATCTTATGGGACCTGGCTCATTGGCTAGAATGATGTCTCAGCTGATCAGTATTGCTTCAATATGAAGTGGCTCCTGCTCCCAAGATGGAGTGTTCTGCCAGGATGATAGCAGAGTGAATTGATTTTAATCGCAGATTTTAAATCATGATTTAGGTCAGCACCAAGAAACCTTGATTTAAATTCCTGATTTTAATCATGTTTTGCATTTGTAGTTTTTAGTTATTTTCTTAAAGAGAGATTAATTCTCTTGAGTTGGTAGCCATTAAAATGTGATGTTTGCATCTAAATATAGCCTTTACACTAAATGTGGTGTTTCTTTTTGCTAACCAGGAGGACATGCTATCTCTCTATATATTTATTTAAACAATAACATAGCTTAACTTTACATTTATTTGGATGCTTAATTTCTACATGTTTGTTATATTAAAATGATGAATCATGGGTTTTTTATTTGCTGGATGCTGATAAATTTTTTACTTGTGTCAAGCTCTATTTGGCTGGAAATTAAATTGAAAAACACAAACAACATGTTAAATGTTTTTATTAAATAAAACTTCAAATACTTGTTTGATCAAAATATGTTTTGCATTTAAAACCTAATGATTTATTAAGTAGTTTTGTGTAGTATAGTTGGTGAATTGAATTGGGTCGTCGGGCCATTCAAGATTTTAGAATGGGTAGATTTCACCCTCTCATATATAGTTTTTATTCATAGATTGAAAGAGGAAAAACAAGCTTTCTTGTTTTTTCAACTCCCAATTCATTTCTTAACTTTGAATCAACTAGTCACTGAACTGAACTAGCTGAGTAAAGTAAAAGAAAGAGAAAGAAAGTATTGTCTCTGCACCTGCAGACGGGGCTACTGCTGTCAAAAGCTGGTTTAGTGTTTCAAGAAAACCTGACTCCAGGTGCTTAGCAGTGACTTCTGTCAGTAGTTTGCTCTTATTTAAAACTTAGCAACAAACATGTGTTGCTTAATATTTGTTTTTGAATTTAATTTAAAGGATTTTAATAAATTATAAGTGTAGACCTTAACATAGGTTGTCAATTTCAAATTTAACTTTAAATAAGTTTATTTAAAAAACTCTACATTTAATTTGAATAAATAGAAAGAGATTTTTAAAAAGGAGGAAAAACTATTTACTTTATCCACCCTTAATATTAGCCCTGTGTAACAGACGTATCAGCAGTTTCCATGAAAGTTCATTGTGAATGGAAAACAGGTTAATTCTGAAATAAAGTCTGTAGTCACATACTACACATGGATGTCAAAATGCCCAATCAAAACTTCTGTGCTCAGCACGTTGAATACATAAAGTGCTATATACAATGCTAAGTAGTAGTATATCTAATGAAAAGATGTTTTAAGACTTTCATTTTAGGCAAATTATATCTTTGGACAAACTGCAACATAGTAATCCATTGATTTTTTTTATATTAATATTTGTGTAATTAAAGCTGCTGAACAGATGCATTGTGCCTGGTTTCTGTTTGGAGATTAATGGAGCTCGTATATAACACATACCACAATTACCATTTCTTATACAATTGGTGGCTGTATTGAGTAGTAATGGGCATTTTCTTGTTTTATGTATGTATTAAAAGAACAGATTTGCAGGAAAAGTTTCGTACTCATTTGGTCGCTGATCCATGAAGGTGGCCCTTTGTGCTCAAAGCCGAGCTGAATGAACTTCAGTGAGGCTCAGAACAGAGTGAGCCTGTGTGATCCAATTACAGGAGTGGGCCCTTTAGTTGTTTTTGTGTAGGTTGCAGAAAGGAGGAGTTGTTTTGGCTGAGTAAATTTTCAGCTTTGTTCAAAGATAATTGTCATAATGTTTGCCATTCAGTGTAATATGTTTTAGCTATGGTTTCCTTCAGATACCCTGATTCATCAAACCGTCCCTGTTCAGTGTTTAATCACATGCTTAACTTTCAGTGACTTTAATGGGACTTGAGCATGTACTTAAAGTTGAACATGTACGTGAATGTTGGGCTGACCAGGGATGAATTTAAGCAAATGTATAATTGTTGTTTGAATTCGGGCCTAAATCTCCAGGGAAAGAGAGAGTACTAATAAGAGAAAGCACATTTGATTCTCTCAATATATTTATTAATTGAAATCTATTTAATATTAAATATGTAAGAGCAGCCCAAAACAACTACCAGTATGTGTCGAGGAGGAGGAAGACATCCATTTTTTTCTTTTACACATGATAAAATTTAAATTTAGCTACGAGAAGAATATTTGGTTTATTAATCTTTTAAAGTGCCATTTTGTCTTTGTCTGATTTGAGAGGCTTTAAGCCAAGATGCGGTTGCTTCACATACTTCAAACTGAAGACTTTGATAGCAGCTAAAATTAGACAGAATGGTGCCTTAAAGATCTTTAATCTTTAGTGTTTTGTTCATTGTAAATGGGATATGAAAAAAAGAGGGAGGGAAAATAAATCATAATATATAAAGGACTTTATTCCTTTAAGAGTATGGCAATGCTTCCACATTTGTTGTTAATTATGTTAACACCATAAAATGCTGCTAATACAGAAGAAACAGTAACATTTCAGGGTTTTTAAAGTGGAATACTAAAACACTGGTAAATATTACGATTTGGGCATAAAGTTCAAGAGGGAATTTGAACATCTGTGTCACTTAAGCCTTAACTTAAGTTTAGGTGATGCTGATGACTTGGGATGGGTTCTCTGCACGTGGGTGAAATTTCACCCTAGCTGTATAGGACCTGATCCAGTGCTAAATGAAGTTAATAGAAGCTGGACAAGGTTCTCAGTAAAGTTTGAGGCTGAAAGGAGACTTGCACCCTGCTGAATATTACTTCGTAGCAGATAGTTCCAACAGTTTTCATACCATGCCTCATAGATTCTTTAGAGCATTCTTGAATGCAAAGAAGTTTGTTTTTTATGGTAGTTCTAGTTCAGGATGCAGGATCAATGTTATTGGGGAAAAAATAAACTTCCCATTCTTGAGTGCCCTACATTACTTTTTTTTTTTTTTTTCATAACTTCACAACTGGCTCTGACTGGAATTTATTAGTGAGAAGCTGTGGTGCTTTTAAGATGCTTACAGCAGTTTAAGAAATATTCTTCTTGGAGTCCAAAATATAAAGCATTTTTTAACTCTGTTCTAAAGCAACTGACTGTAATGGATAGCTGTCAAGACTCTCACCAGATGCAAGAGTTACCCATGTTGAAAAATTTAGTCCCATGTCCTTCCCTGCCTCCTTACTAGAGCTTCAGTACACATTCCCTGTTCATGAGGTACTGCTGAAATCCACAGCTGGCCAACAAAATAAACTTCACACTTCAAATTCACTACTTGTGAAGGTCAATGGAGTTCTGCCAAATCAGGCCATAATTTGTCAACAGATACTTTGGTGAGCCGTGTGTCCATCGATATGTCTAGTACGTTTCTTTTTGAAGTGTGTTGTGCAAACTTGGTCGTGTATACTGTCATCATTCCAGGTCTCAGAAGGTCTAGGTTCAGTTCTTGATTCTGACACGGACTTCTTGTGTGACTTTGGGCAAGTCATTCAATCTGGGTCTAAATTCCCTATCTGTAAAATGGGTATAGCAACACTTCAGCTCCTTGATGAAAGAGTGGTGGGAGTACCTAGACAGATACTTAGATGGAAATAGAGGGCAAGGACAGAAAAAGACAAGAATAAGAGCAGGAAGAAGCAACACAAGAGGTGCCTTAACAAAGAGATAAATGTGAGGAGTTAGGGATAAAAGACAGTATAAATCAGGAGTGCCTCATATTGTCAGTGTACACAAGTAATTCCAATCAACGGCACTGCTGCTTCCTCTGAAGCATAGGGCAGAGTGAGGCACCAATTTGTAACTGGGACAGTATTTTATTTAAATTGTGCAGCTGATTCTCTGCTTGGCTCCCCGGTCTGACAGGTGGATGAAAGTGAATTGTTGAGAGGTGTGTACAATAAGTATCTTGACCATGCTGCTGACTACACCAGTAAAACAGAGGAGACTATTCAGATTTCCTGAAAATGAGGAAGTGTCTGAGCTTTGTGGCTCTGGTGGTGTCATACGCAAGGATAATGACTACGACCTTTATCCCCTTCATGCTTGGTAAAATGGCAGGAGTGGCAAAAGGGTCTCTAAAAGCCCCATTTCTAGCTGGGGGAAGGATTCCCTGGTGCAGGAACTATGTTCAGTAGAGTGCAAAGGTGGCTTAAAGACTCCATAGTCTCCCCTCTCCTTCCCTGGGATGTGAGTTCAGTATTGTACTGCTAAGAGATGCAGCACAGAATCTCGCCCTATGACATTAAGTGGAGATAAATTGCGAGAGAGGGAAAGAGGAACAGGATGATATAGAGGGTCAAATTCACTATGTGCCTAATTGGACGCAACTCCATAGACTTGAATTTGAGTGGCATCTGCTTTCAGCAGTGGTTAACTTCTCCTAAAGTGAATAGAATTGTTTCAAATTATTTCCTGTTATTTAATATTTAAGGACAATTATTCTTTTCTTTGGGTTAAGCTTGATAAATATGTTACTGAAATCATTGTTTAATACAATTTTGATTTAAAATAAAAGACACTTTTGCTGGATTATTGATCGTTCACTCTAGAAGATTTATTGATTTTTGAACACCATTGCTAAAGGCTGAGATCTAATTACTGGTCAAGATTAAGCAGGTCCATGATTGCTGAACTAGTGATTCATATGCTAACATGTCTGCTTATCGTGTAAGTGATATTTCTAGAGATACAAGGCCAAAAAACACTGACAAATACCATATATGCAATTTAGATATGAGAAAATATTTTTTTTTCCATTAGACTTTTGGCTTGCTAAATTTTACTGAGATTAATTCTGTTAATAAAAATTAAGTCCTCCCAAAAGCCAAGTATTTGTGTCAAATGACCATAGTAACTAGTCGTATGCAGAGAAGATGTTTGATTTGCTTCAAGATTTACTGAACTGTGAGTGTCTTTGCTCCAGTATCCCCCATAATCAGTAAGGGATTTTAAATTGGAACTGTTGTTGCAGAGATAATTTATTGGTGTCACAAAAGTTTTTTTTCAATTAAGGTTTTGTGCACAATAGATCTTTCACAAGTTAGCAAACAAGACAATAAGTACCTGAGTATTTAAGCCTTTGATATCTGTCATGTTCCTGGACAGAAATGCATTACTTAAACCATAAAGGCCAGCCTACACTGGCTAATAAGGACCAATAAGTGTAATTCAGAACTCCTTTGCCATTTCTGGTCCTAATGGTACTAGGAAAATACTTCTATTTAAGGTCTTATAACAGTAATACTTTTGTTCCTTATCTAGAAAGTCCAATGATTATATAAATTAAGATGAAAGTTAACTAATACAATGGGGTCTGTAGAAAGAAAGAGCAGATTTTGTCATGTAAGAGAGGAAGAACTAGATGATCATTATGGTCATGTGTGGCCTTAAAAATCTCTGAATCCATGAAGAAACTACAGAATTAATGAGAATAGTTATGGGTTAGAAGGAAAGAGAAGAATCAAAAGAAATATTAAACACTAAAATTATGAATCTGTAAGACAGGAATGACACTGATAATAGAATAGTTGACTGACTATAATGGTACTTAATTAATATGTCCTTTTTAACTTGCTACATGGTTTGTCAATCATGGCATATCATAGTATCCTTGCCAATATGATATCATACTGCATAATCAGAAAATTATACTAGGAAGTGGTATATTCATACAGCCTGAAGTCTGAGATAAATACTGTTTGAGTCATATGTGCTGGTGACAGTGACTTTTAATCAAGTGTTTCACCTCCTGCTAGAGAGCCAAAGAGCAATGAAGCCAAATCAGCCATAGGACAGAGTTAAAATCTTTAAGACCTATGGTGAGTAGACATTAGGAGGTTAGTTAACACAACACACATAGAATGGATTTAGAATAGATTTCTTATCCCAAAACATCTGATAATATATACATAGTAGACCTGTTAACAGATGTTTTAATATATGCATATGTATGTATATGTACATGTACTGTGTATCTGATAATGCTCAGATTACACAAGCTATTGCCAATCTAGACATGCCCAAAGGCAGTTCTAGATGGAGTCTGAATGTATTTCTCACATTAGAGAAATATTTTTATGGTTTCTTATGAGTAGAAACAGAATCAGTTTTAGAATTCAGTGAACAAGGAGCCCCAAGCTATTCTGTGTGGTGGGGATGCCTGAAAGGCAGACATTTAGAGGAATAATTATCTTTTATTTTTCCAAAACAAAAAGAACTCTGAAGGGAAAAAAAAACCTGGGGAGGCCGGGTTGGTGGCTTTGCATAATTAATATTCAGAATACCTCAATTCAAATAAAAAATGAATGCAAACTAGATAACAAACTGATATATTTGTAACTACAAAGAATGAATATGCTTTGTGTTAAGCAATAGCTAAAAAACTTTTGGGAACCATCACAAAAGAGAGTCAATTTTTTGATCTGTATATATACACATCAACACATGAAAATACTAATTGAGGGCCCAGTTCAGGAAAGTATCCTGACCTAGGAAAGTGCTCCAGTATGTGCTTGTCATAAACAGATAGTAGGAGTTAATAGAACAGAAGTACTTTATATCTCTTTTGACTGTAAAGGGTTAACAAGTTCAGTAAGCCTGGCTGTTACCTGACCAGAGGACCAATCAGGGGACAGGAATTTCAAATCTTGAGGGAGGGAAGTTTCTGTGCGTGCTGTTAGAATTTGGTTGTTGTTCTCTCTGGGTTCTGAGAATGTCCAGATGTGCAACCAGGTTTTCTCCAATCTCTCCAATATAGGCTCTTATCAGTTCAAAATAGTGAGTACTAGGTAGATAAGGCGAGTTAGGCTTATGTTTGTTTTCTTTATTTGCAAATGTGCATTTGTCTGGAAGGCGTTTAATTGTGTTTTTAGCTGGAAGGAGTTCAAATTTGTATTTTGCTAAAGGATTTTAATTGTATTTTTGTATACTTAGGCTGGAGGGTATTCCCAGTGTCTATAGCTAAAAAAACCCTGTACCTAATCCATCTTAAATTTACAAAGATAATTTTTACTGTTTTTCTTTCTTTAATTAAAAGCTTTCCTTGTTTAAGAACTAATTGTTTTTTTCTGGTGAGACCCCAGGGAACTGGGTCTGGATCCACCAGGACTTGGTGAGGAGAAAGGAGGGAAGGGGGAGAGAGAGGTTAATTTTTTCTCTGTGTTAGGATATTTTCTCTCTCTGGGAGAGTCTGGGAGGGGGGAAGGTGAATTTTCCTCTCTGTTTTGTGATTCAAGGAGTTTGAATCACAGTGATCTTCCAGGGTAACCACGGAAGCCTGGGAGAGGCAATGGTGGGGAAAGGGTTTACTTTCCTTGTATTAAGATCCAAGGGTCTGGGTCTTGAGGGTCCCGGGCAAGGTTTTGGGGGGACCAGAGTGTACCAGGCACTGGAATTCCTGGTTGGTGGCAGTGCTACAGGTTCTAAGCTGGTAATTAAGCTTAGAGGAATTCATGCTGGTACCCCATCTTTTGGACGCTAAGGTTCAGGGTGGGGAATTATACCATGACAGTGCTTAAAATTAAGCACATGTATATGTACTATTCCTGAACAAGAATGCTTTCCTGAATTGAAAGTCACTAGAAGTTAATTATTACACTGATAATAGCGGTAAAAATAATTATTTTGTTCATAAAAATAATTAATCCAATAATTATAATCATAACAAATATTTATACCTCCCCATAACATCCATAGAGGGTACCTTAAAGCTTACTCATTCTACTACTATTCCTAGTACTAAAAAAGGGGAATACCTATAGAACTGGAAAGAATATTTGAAATGTACCCATTACACATGCCAACCAAAAATGAATCCCGATATTACACAAATATTAAGAAAAAAATCAAAATAAATTGCTGTATCTGTCTGGATAACTAAAAGGATTCAGCCAAGTTCAGTAGAAATCTATTTTGTCTGTTTGTTTGCAAAGATCACTCCTGGAAGAAAAATTGCTATTGTCCTTATGTATGTATGTATGTATGTATGTATGTTGACCATAATATTAAAAGGACAAAAAATCCAGTGAGTACACAAACTGCAGTCCAATCTTATTGATAAATGAAGACATCATTCTAGGAAAAAAAAATGCTAAAACACTATTAGGCAAAATAATTCCCCAAATTGTCCAGTCAAATCAAGGAGAATATATACAGGAAAAAAATGCCCTAACCAATGAGTCAATTTCACAGATTAAGGCCAGAAAGGGACCACTGTGATTCTCTAATCTGACCATAACTTTTGCTTGATCTAGACAATAAAGGCATCCAGTCTTAATTTAAAGATTTCAAGTGACAAAGAATCCACCACATCCTTAGTTAAGTTGTTGCAATGTGAATTTACTGTCCCTATTAAGGATGCACACTTTATTTATTTAAGTGGAAATGTGGACAGATGACGGGGGAGTATAAAAATATTACTCAAGCATGCAGGGTGTAATCAGAAAAGCCAAAGCACAGTTGGAGTTGAAGTTAGCATGAGGTTGAAGGGTAAGAAGAAGGCTTTCTATGGGTATGTTAGCAACAAGAGGAAGGTCAGAGAAAGTGTGGGACATGGGAGAGGCAGCTTAATGACAGACGATGTGGAAAAAGCTGAAGTACTCATTGCTTTTTTTGCCTTGGTCTTCACAGACAAGGTCAACTCCCAGAGTGCTGCACTGGGTACCCATAGTATGGGGAGGAGGTGAGCAGCCCTCAGTGGTGAAAGAACAGGTTAAGGACTATTTAGAAAAGCTGAACATGCACAAGTGCATGCGGCCAGATCTAATGCATCAGCGGGTGCTGAGGGAATTGACTGTTGTGATTGCAGAGCCATTGGCCATTATCTTTGAGAATTCGTGGTGACGAGAGGAACGTGATCGGGAACAGTCAACATGGATTCACCAAGGGCAAGTTACGCCTGACCAACCTGATTGCCTTTTATGATGAGATAACTGGCTCTGTGGATATGGGGAAAGCAGTGGACGTGATATTTTAACTTTAGCAAAGCTTTTGATACGGTCTCTCACAGTATTTTTGCCAGCAAGTAAAAATAGTATGGATTGATGAATGGACTACAAGGTCGATAGGTTGTTGAGCTTAACAGGTAGTGGTCAATTGCTTGATGTCTAGTTGGCAGCTGGTATCAAGCAAAGTGTCCCAGGGGTCGGTCCTGGGGCCAGTTTTGTTCAGCATCTTCATTAATTATCTGGATGATGGGATGTATTGCACTCTCAGCAAGTTTGTGGATGACACTAAGCTGGTGGGAGAGATAGGGTCCAGAGTGACCTAGACACATTGGAGGATTGGGCCAAATGATATTTGATGAGGTTCAACAAATACAAGTGCAGAGTCCTGCACTTAGGATGGAAGAATCTCATGCACTGCTGCAGAGTGGAGACCGACTTGCTAAGCAGAAGTTCTGCAGAAAATGACCTGGGGATTACAGTTGACGAGAAGCTGGATATGAGTCAGTGTGCCCTTGGTGCTAAGAAGGCTAGTGGCATATTGGGCTGCATTAGTAGGAGTGCTGCCAGCTGTAATTAGCCTCTTTCCCAAATCTGGACCTTAGCGTCCAAAATCTGGGTGCTTAGCATGAACCTCCAAGCTTAATTACCAGCTTGGATCTTATCTCGCTGCCACATCCAAAATTTCCAGGGTTTTGGCCCCCTCTGGTCTCCCAACACTTCCCTGGAGAGACCCCCAAGACCCAGAAGCTCTGAGTCTTACTGGCAAGGGAAATACTCCACTTCCCTCCCCTCCCTCTCCACCCAGACTTTCCTCTCTGGGCTAACTTGAGAGTATTGATGCAATCTCTTTACATCACAATACAAGAACCTGTCCCCTCTCTTCCACAAAGAGACAACCTCAAACACAAGGAAACAGAGATGAGTTATCTCTCTTTCCCCTCCACCAATTCCCTGGTGCTGCCGAGCTTATCCTGAGAGAAAACTCAAACAAGACTTAAAAAGAAAACTTTATATAAAAAAAGAAAGAAAAAGACATAAGAATATAAACTCTGTATCAGATGACAATACACAGGGCTATTGCTTAAAGAAAATATGAATAATCAGCTTATTCCAAAGGTATTCAATTTAAACATTCCAGCAACTCCACACATTAAATACAAATACAATATAAACCTATTGCTTTCCTTTGTACTCACAACTTGGGAACAGAAGGGTAGAAAGAAGCTTGGAGATAGAAAAAAAGACTCTTCCCTCATAGCCAAGAAAACAAACAGACAGAACAAGACAAACACACCCGAAGTTCCTCCCTCGCTTTGAAAAATCCGGTTCCTGATTGTCCTCTGGTCAGGTGTTTGTCCTTGTTAACTCTTTACAGGTAAAAGAAACATTAACCCTTAGCTATCTGTTTATGACACCAGCAGATTGAGAGAAGTGATTATTCCCCTCTATTCGGCACTGGTGAGGCCACATCTAGAGTATTGTATCCAGTTTTGGGCCCCTCACTACAGAAATGATGTGGACAAATTGGAGAGAGTCCAGCAGAAGGCAACAAAAATGATTAGGGGGATGGGGCATGTGACTTACAAGGAGAGTCTGATGGAACTGGGCTTGTTTAGTCTGCAGAAGAGAAGAATGAGGGGGGATTAGATAACAGCCTTCAACTCCCTGAAAGGGGCTTCCAAAGAGGATGTAGCTAGGCTGTTCTCAGTAATGGCAGATGACAGATACCTCTATTTCTCTAAACCTTCTTCCACTTCCTCTTTGCTCTTGGTGGTGATGGCAAAAAGCATGTAGCAGGGTGCCACTCTCTGGATGTTTTCTGTGACTGCATTGAATACCATTGGGAACAAAATGGGATTTAGTGCTAAGCCTTGATGTGCTCTGATTCTTACTAGAAATTATTCGGTTTGTCCCCTAGCAACTACCAAATCATATATCTGGGTGTCCTGTAAAATAGTTTCCTCTTCCTTTTTCCTATGGCCATATCCACAGCCACTGAGAGATCTTTTGAAGCATTTAGCATCTCTCCTCGTGTGACATTAAGGTCAACTCCAATGATTTTTTCTTTTATCACCTGAACAACAGTGTCTCTTCTCTCGCCGCCCCCCTCCCCTCTTGGAAATCCTCTTTTTCCTTGTCACTTCCCACTTGTGCTCATAGGCCCATGCACTGTTTAGGGGGCCCTTCCAAGAGCCAGCTTAACCATAATTATCGTGTCAGTTTTCCTATCCACAAGCACTACACATTCCTGCATCACTTTGTCTAAAACTATACCAACTACATTTTCTTCTTCAACATGCCATATTACAGTAAGTTTTAGCCTTCTGTAGTATCTCTTGCCTTTGCTATCTCCTGTTTAGTTTCTTGAATGCAGGCAATCTGTACTTTCCTTTTCTTCAGTGTCTGAGCCAGCTCTGCACTTTTGCCAGATAATGTCCCTATATTCCAAGCTACACATCTTATTTTCTGGACCTTCTTTGACCTCATGTGTCCAGAATGCACAACCAGAGCACTCTGCTTTCTTCCAGGGAACACCCTAGTTTCATATAGGGTGTATAAAGGCCACATTTCTTTTGTTTCTTTGGCAAAGTTTTATGGCATGCTGCCAGCCTGATGCCAACCTCCCTTCTTTTTTAACTTGGTTTGGGACTGGCTGCAGTGGAGTTTGTTTTCAATTCTGCAAGTCACCGAATGAACACACTCTATCAGCAACTCTGCCTCTCTTTTAACTACTAAAATTGTCTCTATTAGCACTACAGAAGGAGACAATACAGATGTCCATTAAAAATTGTTGGAGAGTGGAGGGGGAAAGGTGTTCTTTCTTGCCAAAGAGGACAGGACAAGAGGCAGTAGGTTCAAAGGATAGCATTCTAATCTTATGATTCTACTTCTTATGTTATATATTTTAGACTTAGGGCTAATAGACAAGACTTTTTCTAAGTGACTAATGACTTTTGGATACTCACTAAATGGGACCTGATTTAGAGAGGGCAGGTGTTTGGCATTTTCTAAAAATGAGATCTTAAGATGTGTCAAGTTGGGCATACAAAATCAGAAATGTTTCTTGAAAACCTTAACCTCTTCTCATGGACCTTGCTCTCCTCCCTGAAGTTAAGCAGAGAAGGAAAAGAGAAGGAAAAGGCCTCTAGAGAACTTCTCTTTTATGAAGGGGGAACATCCAATAGCGCAGAACTATAAAGGAGACGTCTATGCTACTCACCCATCCACGAGACCAGTGTCAGCGTAGAGGGCAAGCAAAGGCAGAGCTTCCCTAAATCCCCTCTCCTGTACCCTTCATGCCCTGCTGCCCTTTTTACTCCTTTTCACTGGTGGAAGCCATGGTAACTTGTGGTAACCTTCAGGCTGCTCTTATGCTTGGGCTCTAGGCTGGTATGGAGCTGTCTAGGAGTACAAAGGTGAGCTTTCACTGCATTTGCACTCCCCTATTCTGTATTCAGCACTGTTTGCTTTTAGCCAAAGCTCTGTATAGGCGAGAGAATCAGAATCTCTGTTACAGTTCTTGAGAGCACTTTAAAAATATTAGCTAATTAATAAACAAGGGTACTGGGAAGTTACTCCATGTATTAGCTTGAATTTAAAATTCATTTTTCACAAGTATTCATATGAGCAAAATCATCATTCAGCTTGCAAAAAGTGAAGACAAGAGTATGGAAGCATGGCTGAAACTCATTCATTTTTAAAGTCGCATAATCAAGTAATAGAGGACAGTGAGTTTTCAACCTGAATTAATATGTGATACTGAATGGGGTGCTGCTTGACACAGCAGGCAGGCAAAGTTCCTAGACACCCATGCCTCCATTCTAGCCTCCATTCTTCATTTCTTGGACCACAAATGCCATTACATGGTGACCCTGATGCGGTGAGAGAATCACATGTGTTAAATGCTATGACACGGACAGGATTCCTAAAAAACATCCTACCAGAGCCTTAATGAAGAGGTTATCAAGCCAAAAAAGCAGCTTACAGCACCATTTTTGCCTAGGACTGTTCATGCACCTGCAGTTATTTAGGGTGAATTTGACAAAAGAATACTAAACTTTTTGCACTGAAATAATAAATTGTTCTGTGGCATACAGAATAATGATTAGATGAAGGATGTGTGGTAGGGGAATCAGTCAGTTGTATTCAATCCCAGTCCTGGTTCTGTCGTTAAATTATTAAATTTCCCTGAGACATTTTAAGCCACGGTAGTGTCTTCAAACTCTCCTCCTGATTAAAAGAATGTCACTTAACTAATTAGGGAACAGAAACATTACTATATGATCTGTCACAACAAACCAGTTTTGAGTATCTGGAATTACATACATATTTTAAACTAATAAAGAAAATATCTAAAAAGTTCAAGGGCATTTGAATAGTGACTAATTTAAAGAAATTGTCATCTGTTTGTAGACATTCTGTGAGCAGGAAGACAAGTTAATTATTCAACTAGTTCTGATTAATATCCAAAATGTTCTTCTGTGAGCTAACTAATAAGTATCTCCATTTTAGTGACAGAATCTGAGTTACAGAGGGTCAGATTCATGGTCTGCAGAAGTGAATGCACCACTGATGACAATGCATAAACTAAAGTAAACTCTGTTAAACTTTATATCTGATCCAGAGTGCATCAGTACTTTGTCCAAGGCTAGTTGTGTCCAGTCCCTATTTCAGTCTTATATTATATAGTCTTAAATACCTTGTATATGCATGTGGATTATACTTTATGATTTGTGACTATGCCTCAAACTATCAAACAGTTCCAGAAATAATTGAATTTGTTAATGAATATATTGGAGTGTGTTTGTTGTTTGTACCTGTCTTGGGGAGAGCAGGGGGAATTTTCAAGTTCAAAGTAGCAGAGAATCCTGTGGTACCATATAGACTAACAGACGTTTTGGAGCGTGAGCTTTCGTGGGTGAATACCCACATCGTCAGACGCAGGTAGTGGAAATTTACAGGGGAAGGTATATATATGCTAGCAAGCAAGCTAGAGATAACGAGGTTAGTTCAATCAGGGAGGATGAGGCCCTGATCTAGCAGTAGAGGTGTGAAAACCAAGGGAGGAGAAACTGGTTCTGTAATTGGCAAGCCATTCACAGTCTTTGTTAAAACCAGAGCTGATGGTGTCAAATTTGCAGATGAAATGAAGCTCAGCAGTTTCTCTTTGAAGTCTGGTCCTGAAGTTTTTTTGCTGCAGGATGGCCACCTTAAGGTCTGCTATAGTGTGGCCAGGGAGGTTGAAGTGCTCTCCTACAGGTTCAAAGTTAAACTGGTGTCTTCAGAATATCAGACTTTGAGGTTTAGATTGCCTCATAATTACATCAAATCTGTTCTCAGAAACTGAGAAAATTAAGTTTGATTTGATTAGATGAGGCCATTTTTATCATTGATCATTTTATCATAAAAGTTTAGGTAATACTTCATTATATGAAATCATTTTTCTATGCATAATAACTAATCATAAGTACTGCAGTAAACAAATAGGGCTAGCCCCTCAGCTGGTGGAAATTAGAGTAACTCCATTGACTCAGTTTAGAGCAGCTGAGGGTCTATCCCATAGTTTAGTAGAGACTTGAGTTTTGAGATGCGGGAGGGGAGGGATAAACTGCCAAAAATATTTATATAAAAATATTAAAGTGTTGCCTGAGTGAGGTACAACTGAACAAGGTGGATAAAAAAAATCAATGTTTAAAAAAAACCCATAAAAAGTGGATTTTTATTTAAATTAAATTCATGTTCATTTTTTAACAAATAAGTTTATTTGAAATTATGACCTCATGTGTGAAGGACTAAATTTACCATAATCTACTAAATTATTGAGATTAAATAAATAAAACAAACATTAAGCAGTAGATGTTCCTGCTGAAGTTGTAAAGTCAGACCACTGAATTGCTGGAAGTCATTGGCAAGTACATGGAATCAGAGTTTGTTGAAGTGATAAACTGGGTTTTGACTGCAGTAGCTTCTAATGCATGTTGAAGAGAGAGTATTTTCTTCATTTTAGTTCATATAAATAGTTCAGTTCAATGATTAGTTGATTCAGTGTTGAGACAGCAGTTGGGAGTTGAAAAAGCAAGAAACAGGAAAGCAATTCTGCTGTGGGTCTCCCTAAAGCTCTGCTGTTGAAGTTGCTACGCTGGAGATGATGATAAAACAGGGGTTGGAGCAGAGAGAGTGGACTAGCATCTCCCAGGTGGTTGCCACTGGACTACAGAATCGTTGTCATGCTCATGCTCTCTCTCTCGCTCTCTCTCTGGCCTAGTGACTAGTTATGTATATATTCACAGTGAAACAGCCATGGTGCCATAGACAGCGAGATTAAGAATGAGTTTGTATGCCTAGGGTTTAGGGCACCCACCTGGAAAGTGGGAAACCCTGGGTCTGGTCTGGTTCAGTCCTCCCGATCCAATCATTTTCTTTATTTATCCAAACTGGAACATCTTCAATGGGAGAGACCGAGGGAATCACCATATCTGAATATCCCATAGCACAATGGTTAGGGCACTCCCTGGTGAGGCGAGAGACCTCTGTTCAAATCCTTTCTCCCCTTTTGGTGGGGAGGTTTGAACCTTGGTCTCTCACAACCCAAGTGAACGCTTTAATTACTTTTCAAAGAATTATAAAGTAGGCAGCAGCAGCACCAGTTCCTCAGGTTGGATTTTGAATGGCCTCTGAGCACACCTACTGTTTTGGGCCCCACATACAACTTAGATGGCTGGATGTCTCTCTTTCCACCTCACCCGTTTGTTAGTTGATCTGGGTTTAAGTGTGAGATAGGCACTGGGAGGCAGCAGTGTGCATGATGAGAGGAAGAAACTTATGAAATTGTTTCACTGAACATTTAGGTGCTGAATACTTTTAGTGTTTACGAGGTTTGGCGGGAGTTTTGTGATTGAAGTGGAGTCAAATCTGGGATTTAAATGGCCTAAACATTAAATTTAGACATCTGAGTTTGGAGTTTAGGTGCCTGCTTACCTTTGTAGATCTGGGCCATGTTGCCTAGAAACAATCAGTTACATTCACTAACCACAGCTAGTATTTCCTTTGTTTTAAATGCAAAATGTTTTGATAAACTTATTTTTTTTCTTGCCCAGCATATTTTAACAGGGTGGTTAATTGAGGGGGAGCCACCAGAAGCTGCAGCAGAGATAAGTCAGGTTAGGCCTTGCATCTTCTCCAGTGGCTCAGAAAGCAAGAAAAGATTGGGACTAGCCTGAGAATGGTGAAGAAGATTCCTCACTAGGAATCTGTGTGAATCTGCACAGCCCAAAGAAGGAGGAGGGTATATTCCTTGGTGAGGAGAGATGGTGGAAAACTACAAACAACAGATCCTCAGGGAGGACCTGGGACATCGGAAGTCTGGTTGAAAGAGACTTTATTTTAAATCTGGGTGGAAAAAACACACTTTGTTTATTTGGCCTTAAAGTAAAACACCAGCAGTGAAATTATGTTATTACTATTTGGACTTTGTGCAGTTCTTAAGAGGGCCCTAGGGAAGGAGAAACTAAGGCAGGGGGATGCAGAGTGGTGCCGCAAACCATTCTGTGCCTTTTACATACCTCCATATGTTTCCTTCTGTCTTAATTCATGTTGGCAGCTTGTTTGAATTGTTAGCATTTCTTAAAAATATTTTTTCCAGTGATATCAGTGATGGTTTTCTTGTTTGTTTTTACATAAATTAGAAGTATGTTAATGTTAGATTAACTCTTCATTTTAAAGCCATGCTATGGGACAAGCCAACCATGGAACTGGACACACAGACATTAGAGGTCTGTTAGCTTCAGAAAGGTGTCCTGCCAGTTGATCTCTGTCTGCAAGATAACATTGTCATATTGCATAGGAACTGACCCTGCCCTCAGTAAATCAAGGGTGCTAGCACTTTTACACATGCTGAGACCAGCTCTGTGAGGGCTTTGTGTGGTGGTCACATGCAAGCAGCTCTTTTGGGCAGACAGAGTGTGGGGGAGGAGGGGAAAGAAGGGGAGCAAAAGAAAGTTGTGGGGAACAGGTGAATCTGTTTCTGTATGAATCTGCCAGTTGCTGTCCCCTGCAGAGTGGCAGGGACAACATAGGGAATTTTAGCCCCATAGATGTTTGTATGGGTGCTGTCTCCTGGGTGTTCAACCAAAGGAGGGCAGTTTCACATTGCATCTGGGGCCACAAAGTCCTAACTGGAAGAGGCTTCCTAAAAGATACATCAACTCAGGTCACCCGCTTGTTGCCCTGGTTGAACATCCCACCCATGCCAGCATTGATTACTTAAGGCTGATTTAACCAGAGCCAATCCTAATGTTGGAAAGTAAGTGAGGATGCCTTGAGTGCCTGCAAACTCCTCCAGACGGTTTCACTAAGTGCTTTCTGTCTGAAGTTTTATGATTTTGGTTTATTTCTCATAGTTCTAATAAATCCTTCAAACCACTGTTTCCTTTTTGTTTTAAATAACACTTGTGTTGTATTTCAAAAGTTACTTATCCTGTATTATATTATAGTTCTTGAGTCTTTTCTAATGTGCCTAAAATTTATTTATATTACAGCTACAGGAAACAGTGAAATATGGCTTGTACTTTATTTGAAAAGTAAACTTTATTCAATTCTGTGCCTGCCTCCCACTTTGTACCAATTGATAAGCCAAGTAACCTGTTGGGAGAGGAGAGGTAGTAGATCATTACTGTGATAGTCTGTATATAAACCCATTACTTCTTTGAGGTTTATTACCCACAGAAGCTTATGCCCAAATAAATCTGTTAGTCTTTAAGGTGCCACCGGACTCCTTGTTTTTGTGGATAAAGACTAACATGGCTATCCTCTGATATTCATATATTTTTATGACGCTCTTTCTATTTTTGAAGCCCCATGAGCAAAAATTACTGTCATTACTGTCTTAAAAAGCAGTTTTCATAACTGTCTGCATTATCCATACCATGAGGCTGATCCAGTAATCATATACATTTGGGCAGATTTTTGTGCCAGCAAAGAGCCTTGTGGACACTTGCACAGATTCAGTGTCAGGATTGAGCTCCCTATGTATGAAGAACTGATCTTATTAGAGAGACCTCAGCAGATAATACTTGCTTGGGATGGAACCCTCATGACATTCTACAGCTAATGTTTACGGTTTTGCCTTTTCTCTAGCAGATGGTACCACACTGATAGTGTGCCCCATTTTTTGTAAAAAAGTATATTGTGTAAACTGTGGTCATGTTAATTACTTACAAATAGGAGCTGTAAAAATCTTAATGGCAACAATACCATACAAGAAATGAACGCTTTTCATGTTGTTAGCTTGAAGCCCTTGGATTGACATTTTCCTTGGCAGTAGTGAGTATTTGTTAGGACAGAAATAGTTAAAATGAGCTTATGAGCTAACCTTGAACCATTTAAAGTGTCTTAATACTTGAGTGCAGCATGTGAGATCTGCTTGAAAGATGCACAGGTTGGATGTCTTGAATGGAAATTGTTTTTCTACCAGTCTTCCTTGCTTCCAGTCTGTTAGAGCAGTAAGAAGGTAACAAAAAGCTTAAGATTGTAAGGCTTTAAATCATTAAAGCTATTCTCTCAGGAAATCTTGATACATTCTCTCTTGGCATTGATTTCTTCTCATATAAACTGCTGACAGAGACAAACAACTTTTCTATTATCCAGATGATGTTTGGTCAAATTTATCCTAGGTGTAATGTCATTGACATAACTGGAGCTAGATTATGGAAATCTTCCATCTGTTTGCTCTTTGGAAAGATTACACTTCTAATTCAGTTGTGTTGTTCTGACATGACTCTTTTAGAATTGACTGCCACTGTTAATACAACAGTGCCTTCACAGTCTAGGGGGGAAAACACTTTCTATGCTCAGGGGACAAAATTCAACTGTGAATTTCATTATTGTAAACCCATAGAAATTGTAAGTGTAACTCTGAATGGAATTTTTCAAGCTATTTGGTTCATGAAGATTTCTTTTGGACTTGTATGGCTTCATCTTCAGGCTGGAAAAAATAGATTAGACACTTGAGCATTTTCTAGTGTCTTAAAATATAAAGGTGTATTCAGAATATATGTATGCAGTATTGTTGTAGCTGTGTTAGTCCCTGGATATTAGAGAGACAAGATGGATGAGGTAACATCTTTTATTGGGCCGACAGAAATTGGTTTGAATAGAGATGCCAGATTTATTACAAACAGTCTATAACCACTAACAACTCCCCTTCTTTTCCTCCCCGTGACTGGAGGGGTGTTAACAGGTCACTTCACCTTGAATGGTCCCTTGAAATATGTGTTAACTACTTATGCTAAACAATCTCTTCCACCTTGCATTTAGCAGTGACAGTCAGAGTTAGTTTCCCAGATGTGAAGAAGAGTTCTGAGTGAGTTCAAAAGCTTGTCTCTTTCCTCAACAGAAGCTGGTCTTGTCTCTCTAATATCCTGGGATCAACGCGGCTACTACAACACTGCATACATCTTTTTAAAAACACTTGTATAGTGAACTTTTTGGGAATTAATGAACTCTTGTCTCGCCCTTGAATTGTGCATCTACTGCACTTTTTTTCTGTTAACTGACAAAATCCTCTTTTGTGGTATTTGCATTGGAAAATGCTACTATAAGGTAATTGGAGAGGAGCAGATCACAGAGGCAGGATGTCTAGAGGGTTATGTGATCATATAAGTACCTGAGAATCCTGCCTTTTAATAATAGTCAGCAGTGAGTAGGCAAATCACACAAATCTTTAGCCAGAATGTTCCACCACTTAATTCCCATGGCATGCATGGACATCTTACTCCAGCTGATCTCTGCCTTTTTTTCCACAAAAAAAGAATAATTCTTACAATCCCAAGATCCATTTTAGTCTATTTCCCAAAATGTCTTAGGCATAATTACTTAAAGTATCATTTTCCTCACTATAAATTGCTCTTTGCTTGTTTCAGATGTGTTCTTACTCTGTTTTTAATCACAATAAATGCAGTCCCAAGAGCCACTGCACATGAAGAGATGAAGCTTCATCACAGAACTCAAACCTAAATTCCTTGATCAAGGAATTGAACGAGCGTGTTCATCTACTTTGTTATGGTGTTTATATCACATTCATGTTAGTTCAGGCAGGTCATCTGCTCTATTGCCAAAACCTATGTGGTAAATAATAGACCATGAGTTGCTGGGTCTGCATTGTATTTTGAAATCCCTATGACTTAAAGCTGGAGTTTTGGTTTGTGCCTCTAAATACTTCAGTCTGGCTACTGTTTGTCAGAAATGAGTTTAAGAATTTCTTTGGGAGGCCATGCTTCCCTTATCACATTCATAGACCTCCTCACTGCAGATATTTATACATAGGATGTTATTTAAAGGGAAGTTATTAATTTGTTCGGTCAAATTGTAATCTGTTGAAAAGTCTGCAGGTGATGGAGAAAGAAAGTTTCAACCTTACCTTAGTTTAATATGAGTAATATAGTGATAAATATAAAGCAGGAAAATTAGGTGGGAATACAGATTTTCTGTACTGATTGGGCTAACCTGTCCAACAAGATAAATACCATATAAACAAATGCTGGTCCCTAGACTTTTATGTTTTAAACAAACTTCATCCACAGAACGTAACTGGAAAGAATGTATAAAGGAAGGTGAAAGATGTGAAGAGATTAGGCTTTAATCTTGATCAGCTGACACAATGCTGAACACTTGCCGAGAAGAATGGCAGCTGTTCAGGTGTCATCAGCACCATTTTGCCTAAACCTGCTCATCACACTAGTGTTCAAACGTGATGCTGTGTGTGCCGTTTTTGTTCGTTTGTGTTTTTGTGTGTGAAGACAGGTCCTGAGGTATGTATTGGAAACATGTCATTCCCTGAGACTAGTTTTTCCTTGTGTTTTTTCTTAGAAGGGCATTAGTCTCTGTTCTGAATGTTCAAACTACAGTTGAAACAGAATTCATACTGCACTAGTAAGACAGTTTGAAAATATCGATATTACAACACAAAATTACAGCTATTTTAAGAAATACAGCAAATACTATTTTATAGTTAGTGTTCTTTCCACAGTCTTTTAAAATACTTTTTATCTTTAGAAGTTTAAGGAAACCTGCTGGAAAGAGGCTGTGTGGAGTGGATGATTGGCTGGCCGAAGAAGGGGTAGTGGGGTAGATGTCTAACTATGCCTAGTCGTATGTGTAATAACTAAAACAACTTCTTATGTACTCATTTTCATCTTTATAATATTGCAGTAAAATGCTATCGTTCTGATATGCTATACACAGGTATAAATGAATACATAAAGGTGTGAGGTGACATAGTCAGGCTATATATCTTTCCTTTAGGGCTTGAATTGCAGCCTTTCCCCTGGATGTGTGGAAGAAAACTGACAGATGGGCTTGGCTGTCTGCTTATAGTAATACTCTCAATTTTAGGGTCAGAGATGACAGTCCAGTTGTGATAAAGCACCTTGACATAAAAGGATTTGTGTAAAATGGAAGCCAATGATCCAATGGCATCTTTGTGCTGTGCACTGAACAGCATGCCAAAGTCTGCAAGTTATGACCTAATGTGCTGATATGAGAATATATCTGATTAGAATTTCATCTTGTGGTAAGTGGTGGTTTAGTAGGTTTCAAAGTTGTAATGGGACAAAATATCAAGGCCGCTATGCTGATCTATGACTTAATATAAATACTTAGTTAGTAAGATATGACTCTGTGACTGTCTGCTTTCTCTTGTATTAGATGACTTGTTTTTTCACTCTTCCATTTATTGGCTTTCTCCTTTTTATTTTTTTAAACTTACCTGGATTTTTCATCTGAATTTAGTGTTTGAGAAAGGTGACTTATTGACAACACTGGAGCCTCCAGTCCTTTATCCACAGAACAGGCAAAAGAATTGCAAGTTTCCATTCAGTTATTGGCCTCTTTGCTAAAACTATCAATGGTGCCAGTTGTCCACATCACAAAACCATCACATCCATCCATTGGGAATTAGACTGAAAATACCAGACTAATTTCACATATGTCACTTGTTGGATAGTCTGACTTTCTTGATGTGTGATGCCATTGCTGCATTCTGTTGTTCATTGCCTTATGATGCTGGAAACAAATAGAGTGGTTAGTAATTCCAAATTTCTCTTATTATTCTCGTATTTGCAATTTGTTCTTTGTGATCAGTAAGAAGTAGATCCTGGATTATATCTACTCTAGTTGGTGTTTCAGTTTATTACCTAGAAAGCCATGGTTTATTATTCCTCTTAACCTGCCAAGGTGCAGATGTAAGATGCAATGAATCACAAAAAACACAAAATGAAGGTGTTTTTTCATTCAGTAAACTTGAAATGCTGTAGGATTACTTCAGTTAGTGTAAATAACTCTTTCTATAACGACAGTTTCATGATTGTGTATTTCTTATGCAAATCCACAATAAAAATGAGGGGATTCCAAATAGTATGGCGCATAAGTAACCTTGTGATTAACATGAGTGATCTTCCTTGAAATGAGACACATAAAAGATAAGTGTCTTCTATGTAATTTAAGAAGCTCTTTTGATGTTGCCTCGTTGTTTAACGGTAGGTACTTAAAATACCCCATGAACATAGGAACCTGTGATTTTTTAGAATATGTTGAGAATTGATCCTAGGATTTTTGTTGTTGTTAACTCTCTCCTGGTGGTCTATGACAACTCATTTTTTTCACCTTTATTTTCCAACATATTTCTCCACCATTTTTGTGGTAAAAATGTAGCTCCCTAAGAACTTTCTCGATATCTAGGCTGTGTACGCAAGAGAACTGAAACATCCCTTGACTGAAACAGTGAAATTATACCAATTTTTAGCACAAATAGTTCATTCTGACATTTAGTTATATTGATTTGTGGCCTGAAACATTGCAGTTTTGCACTATGCCCACAGGGAATACTATAAAGCATTGCAGTTTGAACACTCTCTAGTTCCAAGCAGAGCTTCCACATATGATGGATTCCAGGAGACAGCAAAAGCAAAATATGCATCATGGGATGAGTATCTGAACTCGCTCAATGAGACCTTTACTGAAGTCCACACTGGCAATAAACTCAATCAAATTGAACCATATTTAACACAGCTAAGAGCAAATATTATTTGGCACAAACATAAATTATTTGGAGTTCTTTTAAGCATGACAGAACGATCATAAAGCCATGTTTAAAATGTTGATGGTAATAAAACCATTTACTAATTATTTGTATTATAGTGAGTAGAGGTCTCAATTATGTCAAGGGCCCCATTGATCTATGAAGAGTATAAATACATAGTAAGAGACCATCCCTCTTCAAAGAACTTAAAATCTAAATAGAAAAGACAGAACGGGTTGGGGGCGGGGGAGTTCATCTTCCACCTATTTACTTTGTCTCCCTCTTATACATTTTAACCTTCTGATTATGTCACCAAGTTTTCATTTTGTTTTAGACTATAGTTTCCATCATCTAAGGGAATTTCTTGTTGCTTTTATTTCCCATCCTCTTTGAATGTATGTTTTAGTATATTTGCTCTTATTTCAGAAGAACTCATCTGTTTTTAGTAGAAGGGTTATTCCATAGAGCCTCACCAGTTTGCATCTCGCTAATTGGTATGTCCCATAAATTGCACACCTATTCTGACCCTGAAACTTTGGTTGTGCCCTTCCGTCAGATAAAATACCTTTTCAAAAAGTGTTTTGAATTTCCACTCTTAATGTAAGAGGAAAATGTACAAAATTAAACATTTAATAATGAATAGTGAAGATGGAGTGGAAACATCTGCTGGCAGTTAGGTCCTAGCTGATAGCCTGCTATGGTTATATCAGGATTAGCATGATCAAGCAAATGATCATTTCAGCTGTTTAAAAAAAAAAAGAGAAGACTAAATATACATCTCTACCTCGATATAACACTGTCCTCGGGAGCCAAAAAATCTTACTGTATTATAGGTGAAACCATGTTATAGCTAACTTGCTTTGGCCTCAAGCATTTCTGTTATTAATAGTCAGCAAACATACCTGGCCCTGCCCCCTCCAACCCCCACCTACTTCCTGTCCCCGACTGTCCCCTCAGAACCCCCGACCCGTCCAACCCCCCAGCTCCTTGTCCCCTGACTACCCCCTCCAGAGACCCCCAACCCCAACCACTGCTCCCAAGACCCTACCTCCTATCTAGAGCCCCCCTGCTCCTTGTCCCCGACCGCCTGCTCCATAGACCTTCCCCCATCCCTAATCACCCCCAGGACTCCCACACACTATCCAACGCCCCTGTTCCCCATCCCCTGACTGCTCCGCCCCCAGAACCTCCGAACTATCCAACCCTGCCTGCTCCCTGTCCCCTGACCACCCCCCAAGACCCTCTACCCCTTATCTAAACCCTTGGCTCCGTCCCAACACCCTTAAAACACCGCTCAGAGCAGCATGTTGGAGCCAGACACGCTGACGTACTGATCCGCCGGACCACACAGCCCCGCCCCCCAGAGCGCTGCTTTATCACGTTATATCCAAATTTGTGTTACATCAGGCCACGTTATATCGGGGTAGAGGTGTACTAGGAATGGGTGAATCCATTGGAATTCAGTTTTGTATTCTCAAATGCTTTTTCAGAAAATCGGCACGTCACAAATGAATTTCATGAAATCTCTCCATAGATTAGACCTTCTTTATTTTCTACAAAGATTGTTTTTTCTGTACAAAGATTATTATTTGTACCTAAAATAAAAACCTGTTTTATGGAAACAATGTTTAAAAAAATACAAGATTACCATTGTATGTTGTTCTTTGTAGGAAAATAATTTAAGCTGTAACCAATGAACAGGTGCCTGAGGCACTACAAGTTAATTTGCCATACACATAGTGTTATGAAAAATGTACTAAACTGAGTATATGTCGAATGGAAGCCACCCGTGTACTGTGCAAAACAATAAGGTCTGGTAACTGAATGTATTATTGTTGCCAGCCATGGACCTCATGGAACATATCTTAATGCATTTTTTTTCTTATCCAGAGTTATTTCTATATGGGCTGGTTCCAGACTGGAACTTCCAGTTAAAACCATTACAGTTGTCAAAGAGAATCCAAAAAATATTCTTCTGTATTTAGGATGCTCCTTGTTACTCTGCTCTTCTTACCTTCAAGGGCTAACATTCTGAGGCTTATTCTTGAGTTAATCCTGCCCTGCATAGAAGTGTGAGATTGCCCTTTCTTTCTCCCTGATGCATTGCAGCCATGGAGCAACAGAGCTGTCCAACAGTGAACAAAGCAAGATATCAGTAGGTAGAGCCATCCCTTGGGTATGGCATATCGGGGTGACCATCCTGGGCTCTGTGCTTTGGGGGGCCCTACAGGCAGAGAGGTGTGATGGGAGGAGTGTGAACGAGGGGCGTGAGGAGGCGAACAGGGAGGTGAAAGGCAGGTGGGGGGGGTGAGGAAGCGCCCCTCCCTACCAGAACCTCCCCCTTGCTGCAGCGCCTTCTGCTCACCAGTGGGCCCTGCCGAACAGCACCTCCTCCTCCCTCCCAGCACCTGCTGCAGATCAGATATTTCGTGGCATAAGAAGGTGCTGTGGGGGGAGGGGAGAGGAGTGAGGGTGCAGTGCAGTTGGCGGAGGGGGAATTGAACTGGACGGCAAAGAGACAGAATGAGAAGAAGCAGGCGGATGTGGGGCCTAGGGAGAAGGGATGGAGTGGGAGCAGGGCCTAGGCAGAGCTGGGGGAGCGAGCACCCCCAGCAGGTAGGTGCCGAGTTTCCTGATATCCTAGGCCCTGGACCTCCCCAGCGATGTTCCTGGCAGTAGGTGTTATATTTTTTTTATTAAACACTGATATCAAGAAGGGAAGAAGGAAGAAAAAGATGCTGTAGATGTCACATGGGACAAGGACCAAAAGGGTGAGAGTAGTCAATCCTGGAATACAGTATAACTTGCTTTAGCTGTTATCCAGTTCATTAGACTCAGCGCTTCTATCAGGGCTACTCTCATGTCCGTAAATCAGCTGGGGTTCACTTTCAAAAATGATATACTCTCTTCTTCTTTGGATACCAACCTGTTTTTTTTATCACTGCAAAGTCATCTTCTGATATGTTATACTCATTCAGAACATTTGCTTGTTGGTAGAGAATTTAAGAATTCAAAAAGTGACCTGATCGTGCCAGTTCAACGAGACTCCTTCCAGTAAAAAAATTAATAGCTCACGTTGTATTGAAGTTATTCATGACAGGAAAAGGAAAGCATTTTGAGAACAAAACACTTTGAGAACAAATTGCTCATTTTGTGGCTGACATACCATTGAAGAAGTTTGTGAAAACCATCTCCAAAGGCTGACATTTGAACTCCTTGAATTAGGAATTGTTCCTACTACTGAGTCTGGGAAATCTTAAGCAGAGAAAGGAACTGAAAGCTGCTGGAGGAGTTGCTGCTGATGCTGTGCCCAATTCCTCAAAGGATTATTCTTTACTTAGTTGTTTTTGATCCTGCCTAAGTGTCTGAAGATTCCTAACTTTCACAGTGCAGTGTATGTCTTTCAATTCAAAGGCAAGCTGTGCAAACATAAGCTGTTAGTGTGACTAGCACATAAAATAAGGGCTTTGATCACCTTGCTAAACTAGAACTTACCTTACAACTGGTCAGTCACATTCTGAAAGCTAGCGTTGGGATCTCTAATTTACCTGAAGCACAAATATTCATGAATTGATCAAAATCAATTTGAGGTTCCAAAAGCTTATTGTGTTAAGTGACTCAAGGAAGCTGACTTAGAAGGTTTCTCTCCTCAAGGCAAAGGGCTATACATAAGCGTTGAATCAAATTCCACTGAAGAAGGGATGCATAGTTTTTTAAAACAATATTCATACATTTTTATTTCTGTTCAGAAAGATGTAATTCCACCTTCTATTCACATCCTGTTACAGTTTGTTTTGCCTCTACGTTAAACTATATTCAGCCTGAATAAGACTCTTTCTTGGCAGCTGAGACTGCCAGACATTTTTCACAAACTAAATACAAGATGTGAAACTTGCCACCTGTAAGTCCTCCATCCTTAACTACTTTAGCAATGTCTGCACCATTGCCTCTAACACTCTGTTGACATTCTTGAATAAAAGAACGGATTTCTTCTTCATCGTGGATGATGCTCTTTCAGGTTGAAACCTCTTATCCTTTTTAAAAATGGGCTTTGAGATGTAGCAATGCCATTGTCCAGCCACGTGGAAAACACAGATACATGAGACAATGCATGTGGTTTAAATAGTCCATAGTTTTATTCGCCTAAAATATTTGGGTATAGCTAGCAATTAACTGTAAAACACAGGTCATCATTATTTACTTTATCATTTCCAACTATTTTGAAGGTCTGCTGTCAGTCCTTCCCCCTCCTATCATAGTGTCAGCCAGTCCATTTATGGCCCCTTTTCACTCTTCCCTTGTATAGGTGTTGAGGAGGCTGAAGAGGAAGGAGGGAAGTGGCTCCCTGCGATACCAGACATTAGGAGCCCAAGGCCCTCCTTCTCTAGCTTCATTAATGGCTATTTTCTTCTAAATCCCCTTCCAATTCATTTTATCTGATGAGTGTCCCTTCCATAACCCTGCACTGGACATCTATCATACTTTTGGTTAAGATGCAACATTTTGACCAAACATCTGTGAAGCACGGAGGGGGAGACAACTTCCCCCATACACACACACATGGGCCAACCTGGCCGTGAGGGAAAAATTCCCCACACAGCCCCAAGGAAAGAGGATGATCAGTATAATACTCCCACAAATCATGACAAAATCAGTTCTACCCTGACTACATAGGTGAGAGGGTGGGCATTGCCAGGCTGATCCCAGTGTGAGAGGACTCCTCTAGAACTGCCCTGTTGTAGAAATACCACCCCGCCTCTGGTTACCTGGAAGGGCTGTGTCCCTCCATCTGGTCTAGCCACTTCCTGTTTCTCCTTGCTCCATCCAGGTAAACCTTTACCTCTGCCACCAGTTCGAAAAGGCGCCATTATTGGGCAGCAAACCCTTTTTATTTGGCCAGCCAATCAAAGGACCCACCGCATACAGCTGCAGTGAGCACATTTTCAGTGGGTCTAATGTTAACACTAGATAAAGACAAAAGTGAGCAACAGGCAATGATAGTCAGGTAATCAAGTGTCCAGACAACCAAATGTACAACTCTTCCCTCAGCCCTTTTGTATGCCTACATGAACAAGACTTGTGACCTGATTGAGAAAGGGATATATAAAAGTAAGGAATTGTATTGGAAGAGAAGTGACCTAAGGAATTAATTAGACTGACTCTTCACATTGATGATGCTAACAAAGGGTTGATGACCATAGCTCTACTTTTTTCATAATATATCTTTCTGTGATGTTTACTTAGTGTCAGAAATCCATAGTGAGTGGCTTAATAGTTTTTGAGTAACACTCCAAGAATATGAAGGACTCTTTACCTCTGCTTTATTTTTATTTTATTTTTTTTATTTTAGCTGTAATGATAGAGCAAAGGCCAGCTTTGCTAACCGAGAATACCTACCACACATTCCGTTTTTTTTCTCTTTTTTTGTGTGGTGGTGGTGGTGATGGTGGTAGTTGTTGTTGTAGGTTCATATGAATGCAGAGTTGCCAACTCATGTTACTTTTAAAGCCCCTACTTCTAAAGTCAGGTGAGTGTGGGGGAATCTCACTTTTTAAAATACAAAGATACAATTCTAGCCTTCATGGTTCCAGAAGAAAGCTTGATAACATGCTTGAAAAAACAGTACGCAAAGAGCACAGCATTTTAAAATATCAATTTTAAGTCAATCTCATAATTTTTTGGAACCTGACTCATGATTTTAGACCATTTGGGTTTGGTAATACCGAAACTATGCTCAAAAGGTGAATTACCAGTCCCATTGAAGTCAGAGAGTTTTGCCACTGACTTCAGTGGGGCCAGGATTTCACCACAAGATGTGTTAATTCCAGGAAATGGGTTCTGCTTCAACTGATTGAAAAGACTCTGTAACTGCAAGCGTAGCCAGGACCGAACTACTCCAGCACTTTTTGAGTAACTATGATTGAATCTGCAAGGACTAGTCTAAATGGAATCTACTTTTTCAGAAACTTTCTTACCTCATTGTGCCATTATTGGTGCAGCTCTGTAGGTGGTAGGGTTGGTTGGAGCTCTGGTGTGGTCAAAGCACAAGAAGCCTGTGATCTTTTAATCCCAAAGATGTTTAATTGACACATGGTTAAGATGCCAGCAGGCTGACAAAATGGGAGCTTCCACTAGCAATAGTGGAAGGAGGTGACCTAGAGGAAGAGAAGTGATGGTACATTTTGAAGAAATCTGCTAGCATAGTGAAGCAGTCAGAATGAGTCTCAACCACACTTTCTGAAATATTACTAAACATTGTTTGGTCTTGCCTCCACTTGCAGTTAAACAATCTTCTGCATAAGCTGTAAGAACAGAGTCAATTTCCTAGTATAGACAAAGCTTAACTATATAGGCCACATCATGAAGAGACAATGCAATTGGTGTGACAGGCAGAATGATAGTGTGGGTAGAATTTGTTCAGCTTCATATACTCATCTAAAACTGATGTAATAGAGGTTGCAGAGAAGGGTATACTGTTAGTTTATTCTGGTCTTTACTTGCAGATGTGCTACTCTCTGAATTACTAGTAATATGACTATATCTTGTAAGGGACAAATATTTTGTTACAAGATAAAACTAGAAGTACTAAAAATAACAAGAGCAGCAGAAGGCAAGTCTCCTGTTTTTTTGGCTTTTTCCAAATCATTGACTTTCAGATTTAGAAGTTGATTTGATACGAGTGTTCCTATCTTCTTTTCAGTATAAACAACCGCCGTAGCACCCTACCGCACTACATTATCAAATTCTTCCTACCTGGAATACTGATACCTGTAGCAATAGCCAACCTTTCCTTTTGTACAAAAACCTGAATGGAATAAATAATTTGTGTGCCCACGTAGCGTTTCTGGTTTTATCCATCAACAAATAATGCAGTAGAGTTTCTTGGATGTGGAAAACTGTCATATTTTGTGTTGGGGAGGATGATTCTCTCAAAAGCCCTATGACAGGCATAAACTGTCAAGACTCCCTCAAAGGAAAGGGATAGCATAAGTAGGTCACCTCTGAACTGAGCAGTCTTGTAATGTTAATAGTAGCTTTGTAACACAGCATAGCAGTCTGAAGTAGTTGGCACAGCAATTATGTAGCCTTAGGTATAGCAAAAAAGAGATGCCCCACACTTTCCTTTGCACACCCTTCCACTCTGAAAAAGTAGTGGTGGCCCAAGTGATTTCCATTATTAATGGAATAACTTGTTATAAGTTATCAGTAGGGGTAGCATTGACTTGCTGGAAATGTATTCCAGATATCACAGCTAGTGTATGCAGTATTATGACATGGTGTGCAGAATGATAAGCGACATATGGTAGGATTAAAAAATAAGTAGAAAAACGCATGTAATACTGGTCTTATGGGATAGAGTGGGGGTTGGCAACCTTTCAGCAATGATGTGCTGAGTCTTCATTTGTTCACTCTAATTTAAGGTTTCGTGTGCCAATAATACATTTTAACATTTTAAGAAGGTCTCTTTCTATAAGTCTATAATATATAACTAAACTATTGTTGTACGTAAAGTAAATAAGGTTTTAAAATGTTTAAGAAACTTAATTTAAAATTAAATGAAAATGCAGAGCTCTCAGACTGGTGGCCAGGACCCGGGCAGTGTGAGTGTCACTGAAAATCAGCTCACGTGCCGTCTTCGGCACGTGTGCCATAGGTTGCCTACCCCTGGGATAGAGGAACATAGGCAGGTATATCATTTGGGCCAAATACAGGTCACTTAATTTAAAGGAAATACTGTATATAAATTTTGAAACTAGAAATTGTCTATCCAAAGCAGAAGCACAGGATATGTCTGTTTTAGATTGGGAGATAAGAATACAACCACACAAAATAAAAAGCAATAGTGTCTCTGCTTAATTGAACAGATGTATACATAGCATCTAGATAACATAATGGTGCAACTGCTGGAAGAAAATGTGCAATAGGTGTATAGATGATCATAGTTTGAAGCTGTGACTCTTTTCAAAGACTTGAATTTATACATGTGGGTACTGTATACCCGTTGGAACATATTTTGAGCTCTCTTACACCAGAGTAACTTCACTTATCCATGGAGTTACACTGGATTTACACTTGTGTAATATCAGAATATGTTCTTCTTATATAGCTAATATTTTACTGCATGCTTACAGCTGCAGCCCAGCAGATTATCAACAGCATAACAGTATAATTGATAGCACTATATGTGCCTCGTGTTTCATAGTACAGTATTGAGGAGAGACCAACAGAAAACTGAGCCAATAAGTTAGAGTGAAACAAATGGCAGCTCTGTAGGGACACTCAATTTTTTGGGGAAAAAAGTTCATATAGTAGACTTTAAGTTTAAATTTGTTTCATACCCTTTGAAATTTTTTTCTTAGTTTCTTCTATCCTGTGTTTTTTATTTGAATACATATTTTTGTCCTCCTGTGTTCCTTTTATACAAACTCTGCATCTAAGAAACATTGTCTCCTTTCTTTTCTCTCCCTCACCCCAACATCAGCATCTGTTTTTTCAAGTCTTCTATTTTCTGTTCCTTCCTTTCGTTATTGAGAACCCAGAATACACATTTGCCACCCATTAAGGGTTTTTATCATCAAGAGAACTTTGATTTTGAGTC
This sequence comes from Chelonoidis abingdonii, assembly GCF_003597395.2. Classification (NCBI taxonomy): domain Eukaryota; kingdom Metazoa; phylum Chordata; order Testudines; family Testudinidae; genus Chelonoidis; species Chelonoidis abingdonii. Next base: position 193,317,368 of record NC_133769.1, read on the forward strand.
AGAACATAAACACAATTTACCAGCCAGGCAGAAGACCATTTTCTGTAAAATCTAGGTGTGGAAAGCAAACTCAGGAAAGCATGAGGACACAGTATCACTTAAAAATGAGCCTGAATAAGTGGAAAATTTAGGCAAAATGGGTACAGTTGTTCTTAGCAGTAATTCCAAAGAAATAACTAAAATCATTATATGCTTCCATAGTTTTCTTTCCATTAGAAGAAGATAGCTTTAGTACTGCTAAAGGACGTGATTACAAGTACTACCAGGCAATATTAGAAATTATATAATGATGTAACTTGCAGCTACTGTGCATCAGGGAAAACGTAGCGGTTTCCTTTTAACATCTATTTTTTCTAGATATCTTGCAGAACTATTTCTTCTTGTAGAATACCACATTTCATTTTTAGATGTTTAGATGGATTTTTGTTTTGTTTTGAAAAGATGAAGCTTCTGTCAGATGACTTCACACTGGAGAGCTGTCTTCTGAGACTTTTAAACTCAGCTAGTGGCTGTGGAATATGTCAACTGACTACTGTGGTTTTATTTTTATTACGTTTTGATTAAACATTCTACTTGGAGACTTCACTGATTGTTCACTTGGAAATAGTTATGGCCACAGACCTTCAGGCGTGATTTTTTTTTCCTTTACCTGAGGACCCTTAACACCATTCTGGCAGTGTAAAGGGTCTTGGATGTGAGTTGCTTACAATTTAAGGCCCCTTTATGCTGCCATAGCTTTGTCCAGGTACTACAGATGTTGTTGTGTAAACAAGGATCAGGCACTGGGTCTGGTCTTGAACTTTTTTGTCAAGCCAATCTCTGATTGAGCTATCTGTGTGAAACTGAAGATTATATATAAAATGGATTGAGCCAATAAACCCACATGGCAGAGCCTAAATTGTTCTGATTTTGAGTTAATTCCAACTGACTTTACATTTGTCACTTCATTACAAATGTCCTTTATTGACATTCCTCAAGATTCACTTCTCACTGAGGCCTGGTCTACACAGATGCTGGGATCAATATAACTATTTTGGTTATAAATGTGATTTGTGGGTTTGAGATGATTTTATTTATTTATTGTATTTATTTATTTAAACTTGGTGTAGAAGCAGTCACACCAGTGTGTAGATAGTTGCCATAGGGTACTCAATCACCGAAGGTGGTGCCTTCTCTTAATTATTCTGGGGGCTAGCTTCTATGTCAGTCACCTCCTTTTGTAATCTTTTCCCCTCCTTTTCCTTTACACTCTGCGACCCCTTCTCTTGCTACTCTGGTGCTGCAACTTCCTCTTCAGGACTCAGTCCTCTGTCCAGGTCACTATGTGGTTTCCACTTCCAGGATTTAAGAGTTTTTCTGGACCTGTTCAGGTTTGCCATGCTGTCAGTAGGTGGTAATATGCTTTTGTCAGGTGTGTATAATATACAGTCACATGTATAAGCAATTTCACATATATAAGCAATTTCACATCTGCATCCACACTGGATTTGAGGCTAGGTGTGGGTTCTACTGCTAGAACAATACACTATAGTTTACAGTATTTTAATTTTTGTTTGTAGAGCAGACTTTTGTTTTTTCCTGAATGCTAGAACATATTTTGCTGAAAGAATAAAGTATTCTGAGAATTTTCAGATACTCTTTGTAACTCAGATAACTTCAAATATCAGTCATTACTGTGAAGTATAGATGATAATTTCCATTTTATGGTAATCGTTTTCCACTACCATGAGAAGACTTTTCAGAAGCCATCTGCCACAATCCCTGGAGATTCCAGGAAGAATTCAGTAGAATAAAACGTGAACCCTGTGGCAACTGAATGTTCAGAGTCATTTGATAGCAGTAATGACCTTGCCTTGGAAATGCCTTAATTTGAAGTATTTTCAGTGCATGTCCAACAGGATACATGTATCAGTTACAGTGCAACCATTTATTATATTTGTCACTCAAAGTACATGGTTTTGGGCATTGAGCCGATACCCCTGCAAAACTTAACCACAGTGGAGAGAATTAATCTTCATGGTTAGGCAAAAAATTTCCAAACTTAATCATAAAATATTTGACAGTGACAACGTATTTCATGTGCATGAATTTCTGACACCATCCAGGTAGAGGGGCTATAGTTACTTCATATTTTAAATCTGAATCTAACTTCCCTGAATAAGCCCTAATTTCAAGCATACTTGAGCCATCTTCCCAAAAAGAAATCACTCCCTCTGGAATTTCAGATGCTGGAATTTCACAGTTATGGGAAATGGTAGGACAGGGGATCAGCCAATAATTATTAGTAGATGATATTCAATAAGTTAAAGTTTTACCACCAGTAAAATGCACATTGTCAACACTACATGTCAAAATATACAGAGTAAACAGCCTTAAATCAAACTTTTACGTTCTCAAGCAGCATTTTTTGTACTTTGCCTATCTCTAAGTTTTGATTATTACCAATGGAAGCTTTTGTTTTGGTCAGTTTGTGTGCTTATGGTGAAATCAATGCTTGCTAACTTTTACCTTAAAAATATAATTCTTTCACATCTAATTATGAACCAAGACTATGTCCTATCTATCCCGAATCAGTTGGCCCACACATTTTACATTTTCGTTTGCTTAGCCTTAAGAAAAAGTGTCTAAGGGATATAATATATGTGGAAACAGAAAAGGTTTGAGAGACTTTATTTAAAAAAATGTATGCATATATATATACATTTTGCAATGATAGGCAAGGAAAATATTAACTAGAGCAGCAATATAAATAGAAAGCACAGGAGAACTGGAAGGAGGGCTGTGAGGGGAAGAGGAAGTGGACTTGTGTAAGTTTAAGAAGTATTTGGCATTTTGTTATCCTTGTGTCTTTAGTCCAGGCTGAAAAAAGCCACTGTCCTTGTTTCTTATATGTTAGGCAAGTGCACAGAAATGCTCTGTGCAGAGCTGCATGGCATGATGCATTATTTCCCCCTCCTCCCACTATTTCTATGACTCCTGTTTTTCCTTGTGTCCTTATAAGCTTTGTTCTAAAGTAATAAGGTTGAAATCATGTTTCAGTAAGATCTACTAAACACATAGGAGGAGAAGTGTTTAGTCATTTAAAAGTGGACTGGACAAAGTGTGTAATACTGCTGTAGGGAGCAATCTTGCACTGGCAAAAGGAGGGATCAAATAAACTTATTTTGTTTCCAAAATTTTGGGGAGGCATATCAAAGAATGTACAGAGATTAAAAAAAAAAAAAAGTTTCTATTTTTTTTCCTTACGTAAAAAAGGCAGTGAGGAGCTTTTTAAACCACAGGACTTAATTGTTTCCTAATCATCACCCTGCAATATATAAAATCAATTATTATTTGTGAATAAGTGTATTTGCATATTTTACAAGCTATCTGGGAATTCCCAGTAGCATATCAAAAGTGAGATGTCAGCCGTTAAAATCTAATTTATCTCCTTGCACTGGGAACTGGAGATGTCATGCTTACTTGTGTCAAAATGGATGAATAGAGAGGTAGCTGTGATAGAAAGAAGATGGCATCATTTATTCAGTGATATGCTTCACTTCCCTCCTCTTTTTTCCCCCTTCCTGTCCAGCATTAGATAGGTCATAAGTGCTGCTGCTAAATGTAGGCAATACATGTATAAGACAAACTGGTTATTAAAGTGCCTTGTACAAAAAAATCAGAGTAAGCCTTTTCCTGTAGTCTTGAGTCTGTTAAAACCTCCATTCATATTAGTGGGAGTTTTGCCTCAGTTAAAAACTGTGGGAGATGGCCCAAGGTGAGGAGGTAACGTGTCCACTCTGAAACTTTGATAGTACTTCTACTCTTGTGGCAAAAATTTTCAGTGACTCCTGGTGACCCCTGTTGAATATAAAAGTCAGTTTAACTTTAGATTAGTCTGAAGCAAAGTCATGACACTTGTTGAAGGCCCATTTTTTATCATTGGAACTTTTACTGCCTGGATTTAGACAGATTTAAAGTAAAATTAACTTTTAAGAGCTACAGTACAAGACTTACCTGTTGCAGTACCTCCTCTTTCCCCTTATGCATGTATGGTGTTTTAATTTTTCTGTGGACTAGCTTGTATGTAGGGATCTCACCAGATGGAGCTTTATCAGTTGAGAAATGCTTTTACTCCTGTTCTTCCTACTTGAATCCTCCCTTAATTCCTGCTCTAGTTTTCTCTGTGCTTCTGGGCCATAATCAGCAATTACTATTTTATACAAACATTGTGTTGGGTTGGTAGGACAAAATCAGTGGAACTTGTACATTAAAAGGAATTTCTGTGGTGAAAGAGAGAAATTATTGGTGGGAGAGGTGTAAGAGGTTGACAGAAAGTGATATATATTAATCAATCACTCTTCAGCTTCCTTGTACATGTTCCTTATATCCATCATTTTTGCATATTTGTCTCACATTGTGGCCAACATTTAGAACATGCTAGCTGAAGCAGTAAATTTCCGAGATAGTGTGTGAGCAAAGAACCAAAGTGCTATATGTATCTATATTGACCAGTATTTCCCAGCTGCCAGCTCAGTCACTTGAATGATCCAAATTCTTCATTTTCTAACTCATAGGTAGGTGCTTCTGGAATTGCACCCTCTCATTAGAGGTCTGGATTTGACTTTTCACACTTCGAATTGGTCATTTCCTGATTATTGACTTCTGGGACAATCTAGTTGTAATACTTTTTTTTTTTTAATCTGAGAAGTCTTCTATGGATTTCCTTTCTCTCTTACTTTGTAAGATAACTTCATATTTAGAACACTGTTTTACCATTGATTGTATGGCTGTAAACTTGGCCATTAATCTCTGATGAGGAACCTTGTCAAATGCTCTTTGCAAGCCTAAATATAGTATATCAACTGTTTTTCCCCCCTGATTTATTATGGCAGTAATGTTTTCAAAGAACTACAGAAGGTTAGTTAAGCATGACCTCTTCTATCTGAATCCATGATGGCTATCATTAATCAAACTGTGCTTAATCACATGTTTTTCCACCTCATCCCTAAAGATGACTTTCAAATTCATCCCCCCAGTGGATGGTAAGTTTACTGGTTTGCATTAGTTACCTAAGGCTTTTTTAAAAATATCTGTGGTGATGAGGTCTGAAGAGTCCACCCTTTCCTTCCCTTTTTCCCTATAACAGAAATGATATTCTCACCTCTCTTCCAAAAGAAAAAGGAGTCTGCTTGGTGGACTCACTTCAACACTCACTATCACTTATACATCTCACCCAGAGATGTGCTTTCTCAAACTAAAATGATTCTACTGAGTCTACCTGGTGCAACATTTAAATTGGATCAAAATATTTGTAATAAAATGAAATTAAGACAGAAGTATATTCTGTTCATTATAGAACTAGAAGTTTCAAGAGAATCTGAAAGAAGGACACCTTGTCACTGAAAACTGCCAAAATTTAACAATGTTTACTGTGATTTTTGATGGACCATTTATATTTACATTTTTTCTCTCTCCTTGTATAAGTGCTATGAGTTTTCTTACATAATCAGTGAGGAGAACCTTTGTATTGTACCTGAGGGAGAAAGTATTTCGGTGCACTGCACTTCAGTGAAATCCTGAAAAAAACTTGGGAGAGGAGGAAGAGAGAAAGTGAGGATGATGCTTTTCAAGGATGGCTTAAACAAGTAGTGTCTGGTTAGTATATTTCACAGTAATAATGCTTTTTCATAGCAGGAACTTGCATGAGTCTCTTGAGGCTATTTACATCATGTTGGTGCAATGTTGGTGAGGGTAGGGGGCGCTGGGCCGCAACCTAGGCAGGAGGGATGGGGCAGGGGTGCAGCTGCGCCCCGCTAGGCCTTTGCAGGACTGCCTCCCCCCTGCACCGTGCCGGCTCCTCCATGGCTGGGACTCGCTGATGCCGTAAGCGGGATGCTCTGGCTCTCTGGTGCCTCCGAAAGGCGACTCCTCCCTGCTGAGCTGCTGCAGCATCCCAAGCCCGGCAAAACCAGTGAGTGACATGGAGTGGGGAGTGCTTGTGGCGGGGGTTGGGATGTGCACACTCCGGGGGAGTTCAGGGGACAGGGAGGGGGGAACCTGGTCTAGGGAGCAGCCCCTGGGCATGACTGGCCCCTGGACAGGCTGGCCCCTGGGGTCTATAAAGGCTTGTTGGGATTTGCCCCTCAATGAACTGATGTGAGGGGGAAGGGGCAAGGTAGAAGTTTCACCTAGGGTGCAAAATATCCTTGCACTGGCCCTGCCCCAGGTTAAGAACCACTGCACTAAACTGATAAGATCTGCATTTTAATTTAATTTTAGATGAAGCTTCTTAAACATTTTTTAAAAAAACTTGTTTACTTTACATACAACAATCATTTATATACTTATAGAGAGAGAGACCATCTAATATCGTTAAAATGTATTACCGGCACGCAAAACCTTAAATTAGATTGAATAAATTAAGACTCTGCACACCATGTCTGAAAGGTTGCTGACCCGTGGAACACATAAGTTAATGATATGTTCAGAGAATTGTATGGGCAAGGAAGGAAGGAAGATAAAGAAGAAGTAAGACATACATAGTTAATCTATAACATTCTCTGCAGATATTTTTGACCTAATATGGTAGTCTCTCCATTTAGGGAGGATACTATGTAAGTGTCTGTTGAGACATTGATGGAACGAGGCTTATATAAATTAGAAGTGACTTTCAGAATATTATCAATGCAGAATTATTCAAGTGGCAAATTCTTGTGTGCCCAACTTTGAAGAACTTGATTTTCAGACAATTCTGAGGACTTGCCTTCTGAAAAAGCAGTCGCCTATAAGGTGTTTCATGTTGAGCACCAAAAATCATGTGTCACTTCTAAAAAGTTTGGTCTTAGTCTTTAAGACAGATGTATAAAAAATCAGCTCATGATCACAAAAAGAATAGATTCAAATGGTAAACATTTAACAAGGGATATTAACACCAAGGAACAGGAAAGATGCTGATATTAAAATTCCTGTAAAATATTAGAATCTGTTAGGTTTTTTAACTTTCATTTTTTGAGTGTTGTGGTAGATAGCCATTTATAAATGGCTAGAAAAATAACTTAAATGAAGACTGCTTCATACATATTAAAGAATGTTGTTGACAGAACAAAGTTGTTTCTGATGCTTTAACATTTTGCTGATTTGCTGTTAATTGCTCTTGCCTCTCTGAATCTGCCAACCCACTCGGCTGCAGGACTTCATTTCCTCCCCAGTGCCACTTCACTATTACATCCTGCTCTCCCCATTCCATTTTCCCCTTTAGTAAACTGTAATATAACTGGATTATATTGTGCATCATCAACAGCACTGTTTAAAGCTCTATAATGAGCCCTGCTGCTCACTCTTGCGGGGGGGCTTCAAGGAGACCTTTTTGTTTCCTGCACAGGCTATCCCATCACCAGTGTCAGGAGCGGCTCTGGGCACCAGGACGCCAAGTGCATGCCTGGGGTGGCAAGCCACAGGGGGCGCTGTGCTGGTCACCACGAGGGCGGCAGGCAGGTTGCCTTCAGCGGCATGCCTGCGGAGGGTCTGCTGGTCCTGCGGCTTCAGCGGACCTCCCACAGGCGTGTTGCCGAATCTGCGGGACCAGGGACCTCCCGCAGGCAAGCCGCTGAAGGCAGCCTGCCTGCCATGCTTGGGGCGGCAAAATACCCAGAGCAGCCCCTGCCAGTGTCTGCATGGGGAGAAACAGCTGTCTTTGGATTGTGATTCTTCCACACAGGGAATGGGTGTGTGAGAGGGAGTGGCAAGAAGGGAGTAGGCAGAGCATATTGGAGTTGGTATGAAGAGTGAAAAAATCTATGCCTTCCCTCAAACAAATAAAATAAAAAAATAAGTATGTGAGTGAGTGTTTGAAGATGACTTCCCGTTGGAGCAAGGATGAAGTGGGGACCAGTTTGTGAATGAATGAGTCACAATCTGGTTCCTGCCCCTTCTACAGTGCCCCCTTTGTCAGGTTAGATTGTAGTGTTACAATCCAGATCTTGATGAGTTTACAGTAGTTACATCAGTGGAACTCATTTAGAAGCAAGTTGACCAACACAGCTTCTATTAATAGTGGCAATGTGAGAAAAGGAAAGAACCTTGCTTGACTCTTAGGTTGGGTTTCAGGAATAGCAGTTTATAAAACCACCCCTCACATTGATTTTATAAATTGAGAACACTTTGTTTTGAAAGTTCGAGAAACAAATAGTGAACATTACAAGGTCATTTTTAGATGATATTTTTAGAGTATACAACTATAGTCTAAGAAGAATTAATAAAAGTCTTAAGTATAGATCAGTTTTCAACTCTAAATATTTTTGCTGTAGACTATGACCATAATTTATAGCTTTTCAAAATTGTTGATACTTGCTGCTCCCTAAGAGTTAGTTATTAATTTATACTGTGCACATGCACGGTGCATGTGTTTGTATGTAAAATCATAGGAAAATATTTAGCAAGTAGCAAACTATCTTTTTAGCTGATTGGATTCTATCTATACTATATTTAAGATGAATATGATTTTTTTCTTTATTAAATAAAAATTGACATTAAACTTTGATCATTAGCACTCTTAAAATGTACTTTTCTTTAAATGCCTGTTTGTTTTCACAACAAATTACAAAAATAGAATATATAATATGTGCAAAAATGAGTGCATCTCACAAAGGGAGAAAAGGCTGCCTGTCTTTTTGACAACATTTCTTCCTCTAATACTTAAAGTTAGTATTTTTTTTTTACTTTCCTGGTTTTGGTATTGCCATTTAGGATCAAATAATTCCATTAATTATTCATCATGTCATACCCAGTGTGCATAAAAGGGAGAAGGACATATATAACCAAAAGAAGAACTTGGCCATTATGTTTGACTTTTACATGCAGCACCTATTTGCCTGTGTGTACAGGAAACTAGAATTGCTATTTAGCTTAGACTTTTGAAATGCTAGTATACTTCCATCATGAAGAAGGTAGAATAACTGGCCTTTCCCCTGCGCCCTCCCCCCCTCCGTTCTATTGTCATTCTAGCAGGCATAAAACTGCCTTGTATGGTTTACTATGGGTATATTGTTATAATACAGCATTTCAACATATGATACATTACAAAGTACTTTCTTCAGAGAAACTACTGTAGTCAGATGTTTGCAGTTCCTATTTCAAAGTTGGTAAAATGAGCCAAAAAGGTAAATCTGTATCTAGAGTATTTTAATAAGTCTGCACTTAGGAAAAAAAATCCTTTGTCAATTTCTGCATTTGAGTTCTGCCAAATGGTGATGTGTATCACAATATCAGGTGATAACAGTATTTCATTAAAACTTTACTGGGGATGACATTGCTTTAAAGTTTTCTCTTTTGTATTTGTGATGTTGTTTACCAGTCAGATTCGTGTTTCTCCAGATCTTCACAGATTAATGAGGATTATATTGATCCATTGTACACATATTTTATGTACAACATAAAATTATTCTTGTGCTAAAATAATTAAGGAAATTTTGTCTTAATAAAAAAAACAACTTTTCCTGTCATTCCTTTTTCAATTTCAGATTTTTGTAACACTAGAGTATATTGGGGTGGGCAGATGTCTGCTGGTTTCTTTGCACTTACCAAGATTTAATAAACAGACTTAATATCCTTTAAAATAATCGTAAATCTAGCTACTGATCCAGTAGGATATTTACTCCTTAATAAAGGATCAGTTAATATACTGCCAGTCACTCATAGGTCACAAAGGTTCTAGAGGATGGCAAAGAAAATCCGTTCATTCTTAGTATGAATGAGTAAAGACAAAAGCTACAGAGCAGTGCAAAAGACCACAAACCACAGTTGATGTAATTTGGCATAGCGTCAATGAATTTCATAGAGCTATGACAGTTTACACCAGCTGAGGACAAGGGGACACAGCCTAATAATTATAAAGCAATATTTTAAAAAAAGGATTAGTGAATCTTGGGTACATCAATTACTGAGTGTCCCTTAAAGAGGTCTGATTTTTCAGAAGGTGGGTACTTAGAAGTTTTTGAAATCTGATCCCTTTTAAGGTGCATTAAGTTTGGCAACCGGTAACTGATGCACCCAAAATTCATTAGTCACATTTTAAAGTATGTTGGTGATTTGTGTTTAGAATTAAACACTAGAAAGTTGACATAGCATGAAACTTTAAGAACTGAAAATCAACAAGCAAGCAATACACTGCTTTTTCTCCTTTCCTGTCTGAAAACTGTAATTCAGGTTAAATAGGATGAAATAAGGTTGATTTCTTCACTATAAATTAATGAAAGGAACAAACAAGGAATTCTAGGTTAACCTTGAATTTTAGAGCAGATACTCGTGGGAGAAATTCCTATAAAGTTTCCTCAAGCCTATGAAATACTACTAGTATCATTTGACTAGCTTTTAAGGAATACAATCTGTTCTAGTAACAGACCCCCATTAAAGAAAATGCCTGCACCAACATAGTTCTTTAATTAGAAAATGGGATTCTCTGATAACTTCGAAACACAGAATTAAACAGCTGCAGAAATTTTATATTGAAGCAGAAAACATTGGTCCCGATGAAACAACCTGGATAATTTCATTTTAACTTAAAACACAGTCCAGGCATATGAAAATAGACTCCTTATTAGCCTTTACCAGAATGAAACAAAAATTGGATGCAATCCATATTTTGGTTGAAGGAAAGTGAAATTCCTCACTGTGAGCTTGAACAAAACACTTACTGTATGGGAGGAAATAGTGGATAGACACACCAAAAATTAATTCTTTACAAGCTGAGAGAATCATTAATGAGGGACAATAAGAATATGCAATTAGGAAGAAAGATAGAAAAAAATCTGGAGAACTCTCCTAAGTACATAAACTAGTGGTTAGAAAGCTTAGTCGATAATGAATGGTATTTAATAATAATATATATCTATTTGAGTGAAAATATGCAGAAAGTTTTAATGAACTGTTTCTATTCTGTTGCAAAAGGTTTTTTTGTTTTGTTTGTTTGGTTTGTTTTGTTATTCCCCTCCTGTCTAGTTGGAAATTCATCTGTGAAAGAGAACTTAACAAAATGTCTGTTGCAGCCAGTTAGGGTACGTCTACACTGCACGATTATTTCGAATTAGCTTAAACCGATATTACAAAACAGATCTAATAAAATCGGTTTAGCGCGTCCACAGTGGGATCCCGAAATCGATTGTTTGCGTCCATGGTCCAAAGCTACCATCGATTTCAGGAGCGGTGCACTGTGGGTAGCTGTTCCTCAGCTATCCCATAGTTCCCACTTCCGTGTTGAGAGCACAGTGCCTGATGGGGCAGAAAACACTGCCCCGGGTGGTGCTGGGTACAGCCTCACCCCTCCCTTTGTGAAGGCAGCAGACAACCCTTTGGCGCCTTTTTCGCGGAGTGCATTGAGCAAACGCCATAGCACAGCAATCTTTCCCTTTTTTTTTTCACGTGGTGGTGGGGGGAAATAAACTGAGGAGCTGTTCCCTGAACCACGCCAGACACTGTGTTTGAACCTACAGACATTGGGAGCTCAGCCAAGAATGCAAATAATTTTCAGAGACTGCTGTGGACTGTGGGATAGCTGGAGTCCTCAGTACCCCCTCCCTCCCTTCATGAGCGTCCATTTGAGTCTCTGGCTTCCCGTTACGCTTGTCACACAGCGCTGTGTATCCTGGAGTTTTTTATTCAAACGCTTTGGCATTTCGTGTTCTGTAACGGAGCTGGATACAACAGATTTGTCTCCCCATACAGCGATCAGACCTAGTATCTCCCGTACGGTCTATGCTGGAGCTCTTTTTCGATTTCAAACTGCATCGCCAGCCGTGCTGATCAGAGCTCCACGCTGGGCAAGCAGGAAATGTAATTCAAAAGTTCGCGGGGCTTTTCCTGTTTACCTGCCCGCTGCATCCGAGTTCAGATTGCTGTCCAGAGCGGTCAGTGCTGCACTCTGGGATGCCGCCCGGAGGCCAATAACGTCGATTTCCGTCCACACGAACCCTAATCCGAGTTATCACTATCGAATTTAGCGCTACTCCTCTCGTTTGGGAGGAGTTCCGAAATCGATTTAAGGAGCCGTTTAACTCGATATTAATGACGACGTCGTGTGAACGGATACAGCGTTAAATCGGTATATCGGCCATTAAACCGATTTAAAGTCGCAGTGTAGACCTGGCCTTAGTTAACTCAGTAGCAGACCTTAGAGAGCTGAAGTTTACACCCTGAGGGAAGTACAGGACTAATGACTGATACAAAATGGAGGCTCACTTTACTTGTGAGGTTATTTTCATGTTTTAAAAATAGAGTGGCTCTGCTACTCTGCCTCATTTCTTGTCATTTTCTGCACCTGTGGAAAGTGACTGTAAAAAAGTTACTCGTGCAGATCACACCCCCTTTTTACTCACTTTACCCAAATGTCAGTGACTATACAAGGGGCCAGATGGGGGATAATCAAGCTAATTGATTTTAGAGGGTATTGAGATTTTTATCATTTCGGAGCAGGAAGTTTGGTCTCATGTGGATATTTTGTTGAAATACAGCCTCCAGTAACCTTATTATATTGACTAATCTGTAAACTTTTTTTGTAGTAAGGGTAAATATAACAAGTTAGATTCTTTACCCTCAGGCTTGTGCTGGAATGATGAGTTCAGGGAAGGAATCTGGAGAAAATCAATAGCAGAGCTCTCTTTTACATCACAAAATTAAGGACGTGATTCGACATCATCACACAGTGTTAGCGGATGATACCAAACTGGGAGGGGATGCAAGTGCTTTGAAGGATAGGGTTAACATTCAAAATGATCTGGACAAACTGGAGAAGTAAATAGGATGAAATTCAATGAGGACAAACGCAAAGTACTCAATTTAGGAAGGAATAATCAGTTGCACACATAAATGGGAAATGACAGACTAGGAAGGAGTACTGCGGAAAGGGATCTGGGGATCATACTGGATCATAAGCTAAATATGAGTCAACAATGTAATGCTGTTGCAAAAAAAGCAAACATCATTCTGGGATGTATTAGCAGGAGTGTTGTAAGCAAGACACGAGAAGTAATTTTTCTGCCCTACTCCGCGCTGTTTAGGCTTCAACTGGAGTCTTGTTTCCAGTTCTGGTTGCCACATTTCAGGAAAGATGTGGACAAATAGGAGCAAGTCCAGAGAAGATCAACAAAAATGATTAAAGCTCTAGAAAACATGACCTATGTGGGAGATTGAGGAAAAAAGGATTTGTTTAGTCTGGAAAAAAAACTGAGAGAGGACATGATATCAATTTCCAAGTACATAAAAGTTTGTAACAAGTAGGAGGGAGAAGAATTGTTCTTCTTAACCTGTTAGGGTTGGACAAGAAGCAGTGGCCTTAAATTGCGGCAAGATAGTGAAAAGAAGTGGGGATAGTGTATGGATCACATCTGGAGAGGAAAGACTGGAGTCGTTTTAGTTCTGGGCTATTTATTCCTACTATATTATGAAGGTATGTTAGGACCTTGTGGTCCTGTGCCAACAGCTGCGAAGGGGTCCATCAGTGTGAGTATGGAGATTTTACCTGTGTCCATAGCTCCAGGTTCAGCCTCCACCCCCACCTCCACCCCTATTAATTTTGGTATGAATACATAATACAATCTTTTGGGCTGCACAAAGCATATAGATGTATGTAAACTGATTAGATGAACAATTCCCTATAATTACACTGTATGATATTATTTTTCTTCTTATCTTGTCTTAGAGTTATCTTCTGGGTGCACATGCTGTCATTAGAGGTGAGGAAGCTTATAGGATTAGATATTATTGAGTGAAACAATATACTGACACGTAAATGTGGGCCAAATACTTGCATTGTGCAGTGGTCAGGTAGGCCATGAAATATATGCAACGCAAGTTGCGGGCTTCCATCATAGAGCAATTGCCATTTGCCAAGCTCACTGAGTGATGCAACACATTTTAGTGCTCCTCTCAGCATAAGAACATAAGAATGGCCATACTGTGTCAGACCAAAAGTCCATCCAGCCCAGTATCCTGTCTACCAATGCCAGGTGCCCCAGTGGGAGTGAACTTCACAGGTAATGATCAAGTGATCTCTCTTCTTCCATCCATCTCCATTCTCTGATAAACAGAGGCTAGGGACATCATTCCTTACCTATCCTAGCTAATAGCCATTAATGGACTTAACCTCCATGAATTTATCTAGTTTTATTTTAAACTCTGTTTATAGTCCTAGCCTTCACAATCTCTTCAGCCAAGGAGTTCCGCAGGTTGACTGTGTGCTCTGTGAAGAAGAACTTCCTTTTATTTGTTTTAAACTTGTTGCCCATTAATTTCATTTGGTGGCCCCTATTTCTTATATTATGGAAACAAGTAAATAACTTTTCCTTATTCACTTTCTCCACACCACTCATGATATACCTCTATCATATCCCCCCTTAGTCTCCTCTTTTCCAAGCTGAAAAGTTCTAGTCTCTTTAATCTCTCCTCATATGGGACTTGTTCCAAATCCCTAATCATTTTAGTTGCCCTTCTATGAACCTTTTCTAATGCCAATGTATCTTTTTTTGAGATGAGGAGATCACATTTGTATGCACTATTCAAGATGTGGGCGTACCACAGCAGGGATAACCTCCTCATTAAAACTGCTGTTAGCCATAGTAACACTTACTGCCAGTGGTAGTGTGTGCGCAGTGGATTATGTCTGCCTTACTTAGTATCTGTTAATATGTCACCTATATGTATTTAGGTATTTGAGACAAGATAGGTCTCTTTTCAGCTACCCATATCCCCTTTCATTATGATATGTGCCCATCTATTAATGCCAGGACACACTATTGTGCCATCTGTCTGTTTCACACTCATGTATTGTTTTAGCACTGTTTTCTTCATATATTCCATGTTAAATAAGTGGTTAATTTAAATTTGCATAGTGATTAATGATATAAAAGAAACTACTAGTAGTTTTAAAAATTGTGAATATTTTTCATGCTATCATGCGGTGGAAAAGCACAATGTTAAGGAAAATTGTTATATCTCAGATAGAACGGTATCGTAACTGTTGGTTAATGTTAATCTTTAACTCTGTAGAACAGAATCATTTAATAATAAGAAGACAATCAAGAGTGAAGTTATACCATACTGTTTGTGTGTTTAACTGCACTCACCCTATAACTGTGCCAAAATTGGCCTGGTTATCAGTTATTACACCATAACTAGCATGTTAGCATGTTTAACTGCTCTAAAATATCACAAATGAAAGTGAGTGGAACTTGTTTAATTCCCAAAGATTATGTAGATTGCACAGCATAAACATAATGCATGGAGGTTCATGATGCGATATACATTTAATCTAATACAGGGAAATCCTTGATTTGTTTAAACTCAAAGAAATAAATGAGCACTATACATAATCAGGCTTTAAGAAGCTGGAAATGTAAAGCAATATGTGCCCCATTTTTAATATACAGTAAGAAATAATGATTATTATTGCTACATTTTACCTTTTTTTTTTTTTTTTTTGCTGGATTTCCTTTATGTAAAGTGATACAATTCAATTTAAACAGGAGCCAAAGAAATCCTTTATGAAAATGCCAAATCACAATAAGAATGTCACCTTGCTTCCTTCTGTCTGCTCAAATACTGGAAGACTGGGCACTACTAATGTACCACCAAGTCCTGTGGGGAATGAAGCTATAGAAATGTAATCCTCTGATGCCTGTGGTGCAATTTCTGAAACATAAATGAAAATAATATGAAAGTGCCTTTTCAAACTTACTTAGAACATTCACTGCTAGCAGACACTATAATATGACTCTCTAAAGTCTATTAAAGTAAGTGTAGTGTTTCCCCTTGTGACACGCCCCTGGTGTTATCTGGACTGGTGATCTGCTGCGTCACTCCAGTCCTTGACTCTGGGAGCCACCTTACCCTGCTCTGCTGTGAGAACCCCCACCCCTGGGCTGTTAATGTACAGTCTCTGGCATGTAAGCTGCTCCTTGGATTGTGCAACCAAATGACACTAGCCAATATCTCCAGTCCCAGACACAACTCTAGGAACCTCCATCTTGCTATGTCAGATATGCCTGCTGGACAGTGCAAGCTTATATGCATTTGTCAATTTAACAAAGAAATTGATATATACCAGGCTTGTTATCCCCAGGGGAGTCTCTGGCATGCTTCAAACCAAACACACTGCTTCAGGTAGAATAAACAAACATTTATTAACTACCAAGATAGATTTTAAGTGATTATAAGTCAAACCACAACAAGTCAGATTTGGTCAAATGAAATAAAGCAAAACACATTCTAAGCTGATCTTAACACTTTCATTGTCCTTACAAACCTAGATGCTTTTCACTACAGGCTGGCTGGTTGCCCTTCAGCCAGGCTCTCCCCTTTATCAGCGCTTCAGTCCCTTGATGGTGATATCTGTAGATGGAGGGAAGAGAGACAGGGCCGGCTCTAGGCACCAGCGTTCCAAGCAGGTGGTTAGGGTGGCCCTTTCCAAGGAGCGGCACTTTTTTTTGCTTCAGCACTCCGGCATTTTTTTTTTTTGCTTGGGACGGCAAAAAACCTGTAGCTGGCCCTGAAGAGAGAGGCAGAGCATGGCAAACGTCTCTCTCTTTTATCAGGTTATTTCTTCCCTCTTGGCTTTGTGCCCTCCCCCCCACAGGGTCAGGTGAGCATTATCTCATCGTAGTCCAAAACTGACCAAAGGAAGAGAGGTAACTCACTTGAGAGTCCAACAGATTCTTTGTTGCTGCTTAGGCCAGTGTCCTTTGTTTCTGTGAGGCGGGGCTGGGTTTGCCCCATACATGCCGTAATGAGGTGTGAACTGCCCCTCTGCTCTTGGAGGGGTTTTGTCTGGGCTTGTTTTAAGCCATGAGGACACATTTTCAGCCTCATAACTATATACATGAAATTACAGCTTATAACATTACTATAATAACAATGCTCAGTGAATCATGAACCTTCCAAAGACACCCGACATGACAAACTTTCCACTGGATGCCACACAATCATATTATAAGGATAAACAAGAAGGTGTAGGTTGTTCCCCTGAGGTACAGAGAATCACACCCCCATATAGAATACATCAGGAAACAGCAACAGTATCTCTGATACTGAGTTATACCTGTTGGTTAATGTTGACTTTTTAATGGGGCCACTGGTAGATACAATTCAGCAAAGGTATTGAATTTCAGTTCATTACTTATTTTGACTGAAATTAAAACAAGTGGGAAAACTCCTGTCTTGAACTATTTTTAATACTTCTATTAATGAGCCACTATATGCTTTGAGAAAAAAGAATTCCCACTGCTGACATATGTGGGCACACCCCGCTCCTCTGCTGCCTACTTCCAACTCAGTTGAAGCCTTTCAAACACTCCAGATTTAAAGCCAGATTTTGCCCAGGTGCTCTATCGGTGCATAAGGAGGAAGCAGCAAGGAGTCTTGCCCACCCTTGCAAGCCAGTAGTGAGCCTGGATCTCAGTGGCAGTCACTGCACCAGGGCCTTCTCTCTACTAGATTCTTGGGGGTGGGGATCAGACTAAAGGTTTGGAAAGGCCAGAAGGGAGTAAGGAACGTGACCTCACCTCTTTTCCCCACTAGTCAGCAGCAATGACTGTGTGCACAGTGACTTTCAGTGGGGCTGTGGAGAATTCATCCTTCAGGCTCTGAAATGTGGTTAACAACAAACATGCCACCTCCTGAATATTGGGGAACTCAGTGGAATTCTGCCTGCCAAAATTCCTCGTGGGGTAGTGGAACTTTACACCTCTCAAAGCTGGTAAGCAAACCCTTAACTTAAGTGAAGGTTTTAAAAATTAAAACTAACTAACTAAATAAATAAATAAAGGAAAGCTCAGCTGTCTCATGAACTGTTGGGAAAAGAATCTGTACAGGAGCAGAATCACAGCTTTCTTGTGAAGTTCAGCCAGTTCCAAACTTCTTCTTGGCCCCAAGCTGCCAAATTTCAAAGAGAAATGATTTTCTCCCTCTTCAGGCCATTGCATACCGTAGCACTTCAGATACAGGTAGACTTCTTTTAAAATAAACAAACTTTTAGAAAGCTAAATTAGGAGAATTGTACAGGATCAGATTTCTTTTTCTAAACACAGACTTGAAAGTAGCTTCGTTATGGCTTCTCCATTTCCTTCCCAGCCCACCATGGCCAACATTTTGAGCAGCTGAGCTTCTTTAAGTGTGTGTGTGAGGTGGTCAAATTAAATTCCAGAATGGATTTAAGACCTGATCCTTATCTCAGTAAAAAATATTTGTTAGTGGAAGCAGAGCTGGGCCTATAAAATGCTGATAGACATGGGTGGGAATGAGGGGAGTCATCTTGCCAGAAGGCTTGATCCCAGAAAGGTCTCAGAACACCCAACTTCCATCAAAGTCAATGGAAGCTGAGTTCTTCAGCCCGTCACAAGGTTAACTCTCAAGTGACTATCCAAGGAAAACATGGTAAGGGAAAATGGGCTGTTAAAACTAAAATACCTGGAACCGTAAGTTTACAGAGGAAGCATGACAGTTAGTAAGTAGGAAATTAGTGTGCTGATGATATTATGAGTAAAGCTAAAAGTGCTGGGTATCACTCCTTTTAGCCAGTGTACTCAAACTCTCCTTCCTGTGTCAGAATGGGTATATTTTAGAAGTACTGACTGACAGTACATTTACTATTTGGCAAACAAATCTTACAATATTTTCCTCCAAAGTAAGTTGTAGTGTAACTTTGGGGTTTTTTTTTAATTATTATTTTGTTCAGTTAAGCAAGATCCTGTAACTTGGAATACTTTAGTTTCAGTGCTCCTTATATTAGGAAAATAATTACAATTTACAGTGGTTCAGTGGAAGTATTATCTTGTAATGAATTACATCTTGACATCTAGAACTTAATCTTGCACTTACTGAATCTGTGGCAAAACTCCCATTGATGTCCTGATCCTGATGCAAGACCTTAGTCTACTTAAAAAAAGACAATAGAACATATTGAACTTAAGGTGCTATTATCACCATAATTGTAGAAGGGAAAGATGATTTTGTCATGTTAGTAATTATATCTCTCTCTCTCTGTGTTGCTGCCCCTTATGGATTTTGCTCTTTTATTCTAAAAATCATTTTTTCCTGCACTCATCAGTTTGGTTATTATTTTAAATCTATAAGGCAAAATATACTTTAATCATCTATCCTTATGACTTAATAATTGTAATTTATGAGAATGCAATATACAGAAAGGATTTAAATACTTATTAGCAACAAATAATATCTGAAAATAAATGCTTTGATTTGCATAATGCTCTAACGGATAATGTAGATAATGGCCCAAATTAATGTTGCTTATTATCAATGTATGACTTAATAATTGTCAAATTCACTTGATAGCCATAATGAACTCCCTGTAGCAATGCCCTTCAAGTTACTCAGATGAATAGCGTTAGATCATGTCAGAACTTTAAGAAGTCATTGCATTGTGCTAAACTTGTTCTGAATTTGTAAATAAAGAGCATATTAACGTATCATGTAGTAAATAAAGATTTTTTGGTGGATTTTTTAGTTTTCAGCAAAAGCACAGTGTTACTTGACCAAATATAAAAAGTGTGCTAAAAAAACCACAATTGAAACAGTATCTGTTTATACAATAGGTTGATACAATGCTCAGGAAAGGATTTACACCAAAGATTTCTCTTGTTAAAATGACTTTTTAAAAAAAATCTTATTCCAAAGGAGCTTATAACTTTTCCATACCTGATGTATTCATGCTGATAAAAACAAATCTGGAAAATAATTGTCATTACTTGGAGGTCTGAGTATGTAGAGCCCTGCAAATCTGCGGATATCTGCTTATATCTGTGGATATGGATACAGATATTGGTGGATCATTTTTGCGGATTGGATGCGGATAACAATTTTGTATCTGTGCAGGGCTCTATGAGTATGGCTGCATCTTAATCTATCTACTGACTTACATCATAAAACAGAAGTTAAAATCGTTTTTCCCCAAAACCTGACCCCATATGGTTCAATAGTTAACTACCAAAACATTAAATTCTGTAGTATAAAATGGTTCATAGTTTAATAACTTTTGATAATATTGATATTTATAAAGCCCTATTGAATGTATTCTATTGAATAACTCTTTCTGATTAACATTATTGATCATTTTTCTATTTACACTGTAAACATGCAAAAAGGTTCTAGCTATGCAGCTTAGCTTTTGATGAAGAATGAACAGCTGAATCTACGTACCCAGTTCTGGAAGGGAACAAATGTACTCTTGAATGTAAATATCTGAAATACTAGTTTAGTTGTCAGGGAATATCATCACATAAAGTTTTCAGGTTTTATTTTTGGTGGTAAATATCAGCTAGACTCTATAGTGTAGCATAATTAATGTGCATGAAGTGTTAATTACAAGTAAAAATGCATGGGGAAATCATCATGGCAACAGAAGAGCAGCTATAACTCTGGATGCAATTCAAATATGTCGGGGTAGTAACACAAGCCTAGAATCATGGAGGATTACGTCTCATAAAATGAAACAAAGAGAAGCTGGCTGGCAGACAGAATTTTTTCTTTGTTTTCTCTGACACTGCAGATCCTCCCACTTCATGTATATATTTCAACAAGGTGCTATATGAAGTCAACAGTTTTCCTCTTTATTGTTATTCCTAAGAAAGAAATGAAATCACTTATTTTGCCATTATTAGATATATATCACCATCATATCTTGGACACAAACAGATTGAAGGTCTATTTTGGTTTGTATCAAATAAACAACTTACATTTATTTTGAGAATTTTTTTCATTCCTCAATCTGTATTTGGCATTACTCTGTAAACAAATTACAGATAGTTGATGGTTACAAATTGTGCTTCAATATTCTTGTTAGAGAAGTGCTCACATTTTTTCCTGGGTAATGTTAAGAGCTCACACATCATGCTCAAGCAAGGGCTACCTCACAATGCAGATAAGACAGGGAAAAGACCAGGTTTGTTTTGTTTCGTTTGTTTTGTTTTCTACCAGGTAATATTCAAGCATCTAAAGCCATCTTCAAATCACGCTGCTAGCAATTGGTTAGACAAGAAATGTTGTTGTGTAATATTTGTAGTGAACACACCATATTCAACTTCTTCCATATTCAAAGTTTTAACTGATCCTTTTCTTCCAGTATCATAAATAATCCCAGTAAGTGTATAAAAAATGAGGCATCTATACTCATAATGTTCCTGAAGATTCTTTGAATCCTCCCACTAATTGCCAGTAAAGCTGTCTTTAATTTGACTGAGTCTCATGAACAATTGGTTTCACTCAATCTTACTTGCGCATTTAAGCAGCCCAAAACATATCAAAAGTGAGAGTACATTCCTCTGCATGCACATGCTTGCACTCTCTCTCTCATTATTGGTTTTCAACCTGTCTCAATGGATGCGCAGTTGCGCAATCGCTTCCAAATATTTAAATCATGTGCTAAAAGTCAACTTTGCTGAAATAAAGGGTGCTTTCTTGACTTGGGTGTATAGGCCTCTCGCCTCTTTCCAATCTTTCATGAGTGATTGAAAACCTCACTTTCCCTTTCTGATTAACAAATATATGGTACTGAAGCCCAATGGAACCATGTTGAAAAAAGGCACTAGGGGGTGCTCCTCTCACTCTTCTGCTATTCTCTTACTTTGTAAGTTTTTAGCCTTCAAACTTTCTTCTCAAACTCAGCATCATTATTTTAGATACCAGGAAGGGGCGCTTTTCTTCAGTTGCCAAAATTAATCATTTTTCATTCATTAATCTTTCACCCATTTTGTCTCTTGCATTCATCCTGTCAACAGTAGATTGACATAAAATATACAATACAACAGCCTCTTCCAGATTTAGCTGAGACCTCTTCAGAAAAATGAAACCAATCACATCCCCCTTCAGCATCTCTGTCTTACGAAAGACCTATCCATGATTAGCAGTCCCTCAAAATAGATTGTGTAGATCTTCCCACATCATCTTACGTGCTTCTATAAGCAATGAAATGGCTAACAATGTTGATAGTTAAAGTATCATAATTGACATGTGGGTTAGTACCGACTGAGGATGGAAGAGCAGTACACACCTCAAAGCTATTGTTTCAGGTTCTCTGCAAACTCACTGCATCTGACGAAGTGGGTATTCACTCACGAAAGCTTATGCTCCAATAATTCTGTTAGTCTATAAGGTACCACAAGAATCTTTGTCGATTTTTACAGATGCAGACAAAGATGGCTCCCCCTCTGATATTTGCAAACTCACTGTGCATCTGTTACATTTAGTCATATTTTCAATGTTTCTTTGCAACCATATAGCCAGATACTTATTTTAATAACATAAATACACAATTAAAAGCTGAGATTCTCAGAAGCATTTGTCCACAGCATTTGTCCACCTTTGTGTCTTCTCAGATAGTCCTTCACACTCTCCTCCCCTCTCTTTCCACCCCCAGGAGGGCATCCCCACACCTGTAGAACAGTTATGTACTGTATTGCCCTACTTCAAATAACTGATTAATATATAACATAACTTGGGAATTTAGAGCACACTGTGCACTACTTTCATATAAATATGGTGCAGTAATAAACAACTAAAAGTTTGCACACTCTAAACATTGTTTTTTAGGAAATGTTTATATTCAGCAATGTTTAGTTTTGTTGAATCTCTGCAGTGGAGAACTTTATTGGAAAATATATCATTAATGAAATTCTACCTTGAAGGCTTTTTCCTTTGGGTATGGGCTCTGTTTTGCTTACTTTGTTTTTTTTTGTTTGTTTGTTTTGTCCCCCCTGTGCTTTTGAGTGTAGAAAGGAATCAATGTTGCTTTCTTTTAATATATGCTTTTGGAGATTTCAGCCTACTATTTGTATAAATCTATACATTCTACTAAAAATAGCTCACATTAAGAGTGTTTAAGTTGCAAAGTAAAGCTATTAGGTTCCCCTGTAATTCTAAATATCTACAGATATAGAGATGAAGAATTTATGTAAAAAAAACAAACCTCCAAACCTAATTAACTCTGTGTGCTCATAATCCTGTTAATGCTTCTAATTTTATTGTTAGACAGTCCTCTTCTACACATACATGATCCGTTTCGAGTTTTTCCATACCAACCTCCTAAAATAAGGCATTCTGAAAAAAGGTTGTCTTGCAACATAACTCGAGTGGTCACAGGTTTGTTTTACATATTGGCATTATCAGGGCCGGCTCCAGGCATCAGCATTCCAAGCAGGTGCTTGGGGCGGCAACCTGCAAGGGGCAGCAGTCCAGGTGTTTTTTCCCCCAAGCAGCGCGCCAAATTGCCACCGCAGACAGCGGGGGCAGTCCGTCTGCTGTTAGGGCAGCACGCGTGTTTCCACGGTGGTGGAAATTCAGCAGCAGCTTCTATGTTCAGCTGTGCGTGGCAGTGCAGCTTCTGTCTGTCAGCTGAAGACAGAATCTGCCACTGAATTGCTGCCACTGCCTCAGAAATGTGCCTGCCACCCTAAGGGCGTATGGACTGTCCCCGCTGCCCGTGGCAGCAATTCGGCGCGCTGCTTGGAGCGGCAAAAACTGTAGAGCCGGCCCTGGGCATTATGCTTTCTACATGACATCTTGTGACAAAATAATTAGTAGTAGAATGTTATAGTCTTTGAGAATTCAGTGGAGAGTCATTAGACCCATTATTTATGAGAGCTGTTAATAGCTCCCTATAGGAGGGAAAACTACTAGTACCACTGACCGATGCTTTTTTTTTCAGTTAAACGTCTTTCAATATTAATTTGCCAAATACTATCTGATTTCAAACTTCTCATTTTTAGGAAAGGTAATGGGTATGAACTAGTTCCTATTGCATCTGGATCCTCTCTCTCTTTTTTTTTTTTAAATCTGTACCAGTGTGGGCTCAGTCTCGAGTATAGATCTGAGACTACATTTAATCAGAAAGATTTCCTTGC
Source organism: Chelonoidis abingdonii (assembly GCF_003597395.2). NCBI lineage: Eukaryota > Metazoa > Chordata > Testudines > Testudinidae > Chelonoidis > Chelonoidis abingdonii. The sequence goes on from NC_133769.1 coordinate 193,341,247, forward strand.
CTTTTTGACCGACCTGTTGTCAGTTTTTGAACCAAATGACCATGCAACATTGCTGACCCACAAAGTGCCAGCACTAGCCCTCGTTAGGTGGCTGCAAGTTTCAGAAAGATGAATGGGGCAGTTTGCACCTCTCACAGCTGATATCTCAGGCTATCTGCAAACTCAGACGAGCATTGACTCCTGAGTCACGTTTCCTTATCATGTGACTCCAGGAGATCTGGCTCTAGGCACACGTCCTTCCTGCGCCCTTCCTGCGCAGGACAATACGGACTTTTCTCTCAGCCCCAGCTGTCCAAACCAATTTGTAGTAACCTATTTCATTACGTTTTTCAGTACATAGCTAATTAGGCAAACATGCATGCTCAGGAAATCCTCCCTGAGTTGAGTACTTCTGAAGCTTAGGGGAAAAATATAGTGTGCATGTTCAGTCGGCAATTTTTTTGGAAGGCTCATAATTCATAAAACTAATTTTCATGAGTACAACCAAGGACATTTCTATTTTCCCACTAAATTTCAGCTTTCAAAACACTAACTCTGCTGTTTCAAAATGGAACCCCTGCTGTTTCAGCTGCAGAGGTTGGATAAGGGTGGTGTTTTTTTTTTCTTTTTACTCTATTCATGCTCAAAAATAGCTGAACCAGTGTTACTCAGCCTTCCAAAAAGATGACCTTCAAGCAGATATGTAATATGAACATTTTCAGCTGAAAAGAGAATTCTGAATGTCTAAAAAATGGAATGGGAACTTTAACATTGCTGCCCCTTTTTATATCGTCTCTCTACATGGGTGATGGGTGGGTGTTTTTTTTTTTTGTTTTTGGTTTTTTGGTTTTTTGTATCTACCATATTACTTGTGGAAGAAAAAATCTGGTTAAGAAAGCCACCTATTAAGGCTATGGACTGGGATTGGGAGATCAGGATTTTATTTCCAGTTCTGCTAGAAGAATGTCTCTGTGAACATGAGACGTCCTCTGTCCGTGTTAGTTTTTAGTAAAAGGAGAGTAACCTACCACATTCCCCTACCACATTGAGGTGTTATTAGGAAAAATTAATTCATTAACAGGTGTCTGGTGCTTTGAGAGTATGATAATGAGAGATTCAGAGAAACCAGTTAAATCAATTTTATGTATACAACCTAAGACCAGCTTCCTAACCTTTAATAAGGTGAAATTCTGACTCTACTGAAGTTAATGGGAGTTTGTTCATTGATTCCAATGGGGTGAGAATTTCTCATGTAGTATATAATTGCCTACAATAGCAATGGACAATAATAGCTAAATACTGCCTTTCCTTTTACCCCTGCAGCCAAAATGATTCTTTTGGGTATAAAAGGGTGCAACTGAGGATATTATATCTGTGACAAATATAAAGGGATAGATTTTCTGTTGGCATAGTCCAGTGAAATCTTAGTCTAAATCTCTAGGCTTCTAAAAGTACTGTTTAGCTAAACAGGAAATGAAATAAAATATATAACATGTTCTGGAAACAGTAACTCAATCTGTTTTTTAAAAAACAAAAACAAAAATGCACAGTTTAACAAAAAACCTAAATGCCATTTTTTTAACTGGAAACAATCTGTGATGTGCTACTTCTGCTGTAGCATGGTAGACAACTCAGAATGTGGTGTGCCGTTCACTTAATTCAAAAGGATGCAACATGTAACATTGCTTTTGGTGTCCTCGCATTTTTAGAAACAACTTACATGCAATTATTTTTATACTGTATTAGTCACAATGGCTTGTATTTATATATCTTTGTAATGGAGATTAGGGAATAAACTAATATATGTATGAGTTTAATTCATTCATTGGTTTTTGTGGGCCCACAGAGTTCTTATGTGTAAAAATCCATGTAATGTCTCTGAGAGCTAAGTCTTGCATTTAGATCTGAGTCAGTGGGAAGATGTTTAAAACCACAGCTAGTCAGCGAGCTCTCTGACAGTAGATCATGAGATTGTTGTGCTTTGCCCCTGAAGGTACGTGAAATCTTTTTCAAACATGAAATGTAGCACACATACTTACTTTGGGTGGGAGTATGCCCATAACTTGTGTGCAGGGCCAACAGACACCTCCTGCTTTTGGGAAGATCATGCCTACCTCTTTGAGGCACAGGCCTGTTCTATTAGGAAAGCTGTGTGTGACTAACTTTTGGATTAGCAGGATGCCCTTGCACTTTTGAGCAGATGTTTCAGCTGTTGCATCAGTTGGGTCCCTCTTTGGACTTACGAATGGCCTGATCTCCAGTTCAGAATGAAAAACAAGTGGTGTAATGCACCTACTTTGGTGTTTTGAAAAGTAAAATGGAAAACGTAATGCATCATGTTAGCCTCTTTAGGTTATGGTATTGAAAAGGAAGAGTGTCTAATTTATGGTGTACTTAAAAGGCCTGAACCTCTATTCGTTGCACACCCAAAACCTCCACTACCCTTGGATTTTTGAGCATATCAGTTATCATGGCAAATGTTGATTAAATCATGGATTGTGATTTGACATTTGTGACTCAAGTTTTTATATATAGGTTATACATAGTATATCAGTGAGTTTTAATTGTATAGGCTCTTCAGACATCCTATATCTTATTCGTGAGATCATTTAGGACAGAAATGGTCTGTGGTAAATTTCATAAAGGACCCATTTTAGACGAATTTTTACTCTAATAACATGTATTTGCAAATTCTCGGAATGAAATCTTTCTGTGAGCAAACAGTAAGTACTGTGCTATGTATTCCTTGTGTGTAATAAATGGTTGAATCTCTGCTTTTACATGAAGAACACAATTCAGTTTTTAACTATAGAACTGTGATTACAGAAAAATACAGTGTATGTTTTTATACAGAGACAGAAATCTTCGAAGAGGTATCTTGCTTCCTTTTCTTGCTTTGGATTTTTATTTCTTTGAGTTTCTCACAGCGCGGGTTGATTTTTTTGTTTGTTTTAAATCAAGGCAATGTGAATTATATATTTTTCACTTGATTTTCTTTAAATCACTAAATCTGGTTGATGCTGTGTAAAACTTAATTGAAAATATTTTGTTTTTACAACTCTGAATTATAAATGCTACTTTTTTTTAGTCATTCTTAATGTTAATGTCACTGTAGCTAAGATATATTTGAGTTGTACAAAGGTATTAGGCAAATTATATATACACACACTCCCATTATACAGTGGTGATGACATCATGATTCTCTCTCTTAAGTCTAAGATTATATCAGGTTAAAGCTGTTGGAACAGGAAAGCAAGAAGGGAAAGTACCAATTTTCATGCGTACAACCATGTTAATAAGGAAACATGCTCTGCATTTTCAGCTGGATAGCGAGGCTTCCTGCAATGTGATTCCTCAGAGGAAATTGGGCTTGCGCACATCCATTACAATGAGCAGGCACATTCTAATAATGTACAGTGAGAGCTTAATGCAGCCCACAACAAAATGTGACCTTATAGTAACTAACCCTCCGAAATAATAGAACTGAAGCTTGTGGTGTTGGTGGATTGCGATCACCACAGCCATGCATACCATAAATTTGGTAGAGTGCAATGTTAGAAATATATAGGTGCAGTGCAAGAAGCAAAAGGGAAAGTCCCATGGATAATGGAGAGAATTTTAAGAGCATATGCAGATGTTTTCAAAGGCAATGGATGTTTCCAATGAAAGCTCTGATTGGAAGTAGACCCTGCAGTGGAAACTGTGTTTCCCATGAAGGAAAATTCCAGTGGCCTATATAATTCAATGTGCAAGAAGTCAGTCAGCAGAGCAGGGGTATCATGTAGCTCTGCCTCATGCATAAACAAGACATAAATAAAACTTCTTTGTTTTGAAACTGAACTCGGACCTGGCACAGATTGCAGTCAGAAGCCAGAAGGGTGTAGGATAACACAGAATAGTAAAAGGCAGCAAAATTTAGGAGAGAGTATGTACCCTGCATCTAGCCTGCTCACCTTTCAAAGAAGACAGTAAATCGTAACATAGCATCTGGAAAAAGTAGCATGGTGCTGGTAAAGATGCCATCAGGCAAATTACACATTTGCATAGACCCAAAGCCGCTGAACTGGGCATTGAAAAGATGCCACTATCCTTTGCCCACAATTGATGATCTGTGACAAGGTACTAAGTAGTTTTCTGCTTAGCCAATCCTCTGTCACTCCAGTTCCAATTGAGGGAGGTGAATTGGAGCTGGGTAGACCACCTGGCCCTGATTGGGGAAGCTTGAACAGCTGCTGTCTCATCAGGCTGGGGCTGGATAAGAGCACCAGGGGAAAGAAGCGGGGAAATGGGGTGGCGGGGGAGGACATTGGAAAGAGGAAAGCTGCAGGAGAGGAAAGGCAGTGCGGGGAAGCAGAGAGATAGCTTGCCCACTCTCCCCAGCCGGTGGACTGCAAGAAGGGGACTACTTGTATGGTGGAAAGGTGGTGGGAGCACTGCCTGTAAATAAAAACACCAGGTGTGCACTGAACCAAAAAGTCTCTGTGTGACTTTCTCAGCCCAGCAGGGGCAGGAGTCAGGAGGGCCCTGCAGGGATGCTGCTACATGATCTCTTTCCAGAACTTTCCAAATCCAGAATCTTTATGGTCTATGATATGAGGAATGGGTCTTGCAACATAAGCCTGGATGAAGGGTCCAGCATTCTGACAAATTTTGAAATACCATTTGGTTTCTACAGATGTGCCTGCCAAATGGCATAAGCCCAGACCCAGAGGTCTTCCAGAGAAGACTCTCCCAAGCACTGGAAGGACTTGCTGGTATGAAAATATTTGAAGATTATATCCTCATTGTAACTGAAGGAAGTGTTGATACAGAAGCCGAACAAGATCATCAGAGAGAACTACAAGCTCTTTCTACAGTGATTCAGGGATAAGAACATAAAACTCAACCCAGAAAAAATGCAACTCAAACAGCATGAGATGAGATATGTTGGACAGCTAATCACAGCAGAAGTACTGAAAGATCCCAACAAGATCAAGGGAGTCAGATATGCCAGCTTTAATTGATATAAAAGGAGGTACAGCACATCATAGGATTGATCAGTTTTCTGTCTACACCTGGGTACATTAGTAGAACCTATTCGTCATCTGATAGGGCAGAAATTTGAGTGGGACTTTGCAGGTTCCCAATAGCAAACATTTGACACAATGGAACAAATAACTGATGCCCTTGTCCTGAAGTACTGTGAGCCAGGAGAGCCCCTGAAACTCCAGTATGATGCATGAGAGAAACAATTGGGGATAGCTCTTTTGCAGGAGCAACTGGTCACTTGTGCCAGCACGGTCTTGTGAGAGACTGAACAGGGATATGTTCAAATAGTAAAAGAGCTTCTGGCTGTGATATTTGGAATGGAGCGAGTCCATCAGTACACTATCAATATGACTACTCAGTAACAGTGTAATCAGACCACAAACCCATAGAGACAATCATGGCAAAGCCCCTTCTTAGTGCTCCAAAGGGATTGCAGCACATGTTGATGAGCCTCCAGTGCTATCAGATTGAGATCAAATATTGTCCAGGATGTTTACTGGTGTTAGCAGACTCTCTGAGCAGGACATATGTAGCCAGCATCAGAGAGTTGGGGGAAGGGGATCAGGATATAGTGAATCCATTAACATGCTTCAATCTCCTAATTACAAGAATGAAGCTGATGGAAATCAAAGAGGCTAGAGAAAATAACATCCAACAACAGTAATCAAGACAGCAATACTAGCAGAGTGACCAGAAGACAAAAGCTAAGTAATAGTAGGAACAGAATCATCTTTTCAGATTAAAGATGAGCTCAAGAATGCAGGAGAGAATCATATTTTGAAGACCAGGAACTGTTTCACTGCCTGATTATGTAAGAACCCCATGCAAAAAAAAAAAAAAAAAACATGCCTCACACCTGCACATTGACCGCTCTCTAAGATGGGCTTGTGTTGTGTTTACTGGCTAGGAATGGATACACAACTCAGCTCCATGATAGAAGGATGTAATATATGCCAGCTGTCTGATAACTGCTAGCAGAAGAGACAGTTATTACATGATGTGCCTGACCATAAGAAAAGGTCGGAGAGGACTTCAAGGAAAAGCAGTATTTGATAACAGTCCAGTGTAATTGGGAGATCAGTGCCCTGCCTGATACAACAAACAAGTCAATGATTGGCAAATTGAAGGCCCACTTTGCAAGATATGGCCTTCCAGATGGTGTATTCACCACAACAGACCCAATTTGCCTGGGAAGAATTCAATGAATTTGCACTCAGATAGGACTTTGACCACCACACTACCTGGTCAGCATAGCCACAGAGTAATGTTAGTAGAATCATTTGTGAAAATTGCCAAGAGACTGTTAAGCAAAGCTGTTTCTTCTGGTTCAGACTCCTTATTAGCAGTTTTGGTACACAGGAGTGCCAAAACAGTTGAGCTCAGTTGCTGTTAAGATGAAGGACCAAAACCCAAGTGCCAATGAGGGAAGACCTGTTGCAGCCAGAAGGACGAGGACACCGCTAAGAGGAGATGGCCAACAATCAGCGAAAACAGGCACTAGAATACGACAGGTCAGCCAAGGGCCTATCAGCCTCAAAGACGGATACTCCTCTGAGAATCCAGCCAATAAAGAGACTGCAGAAGGAGTGGACTAAAGGATTCATGATGCACTCAGTGGCACCCAAGCTATATGAGATAACTTTGCAAGATGGAAGAGTGATGCGAAGGAACAGGAGACACTTAAACTATGTCGACACTACACAGCTTTTAGCAACATGGCTGTGCTGCTACAGCCATGCTGCTAAAAGCTGCACCAGTGTATCCAGTGTTTGTCAACTGTCCTGACAACATAAATCTTCCACCTCCACGAAGCGAGGTTAAGCTTTGTTGGCAGGAGAGGGCACCTGCCAACAAAGCACTGTTCACACCAGCACTTGTCGCTGGCAACCCTTTTGTCTTTCTGGGTTTTTTGGGGGGGAGTGGGGTCAGAGTTAAAACCTGTGAAAGAGAAAAGTTTTGTCATTCAGTTGCCAGTGTACACATAGCCTTGCTTACATGTAAGGGGACACAACACCTAGAGAGAAATAATCAGAGTGGAGAGACGAAGAACCATTGGGAGGCCAACCCCAGAGCGGGAGAGGAGACTCCACAGACAGAAAATTTGCTAGGCTTGGAGATGGGTGACAGGGAGAGAGAGATCGATCACTCCCAGTGTGATTGCCTGTTGAGCAGACCAGAATATCTCAGATTATGGAGCCAGCTGAGTCGGTAAAGATGAGATTCCAATTTGGCTATGTGCTAGCAACTTGTGGCCAACGGGACACAGTGTAGGAGTTCTGGGCATTAATTATTTTTAATGTTAAATAGGGAAGATGAAACTGGAGGGACAGTTATTGATTGGACACCACAGGAACAAGGAATGCAGGGAGTTAGGCTGGAAGCAATTCAGACACACAGATAGAACGGTACTCAGTGTTTGATAAAGCTCTGCCTGTTCAACTTAACCTGCTTTCAGTATCTCTCTTTGCCAGTTATACAGAGGTATGCATAAAGAGCCCAGGAACAAGGGGTTGGTTCCAGAGGGAGGGTCCCCTGAGTGTTGCTAGGATTCACAGGTGAGGAAAACAGGAGGAGAGAAACGCTGAAAAGAGCCCTATTGTGTGAGACCAGATTTGGGGAGAAAAGGTGGTCTTGGAACTCCTAGGCAAGAAGGCCTGGAGAGTGAGACCAGGGAACAGGGCCTAAAGGAACGGGGACAGAATGGTTAATGTTTTGTGGCTGGCTGACCTTTGAATATAATTGAAATGCTGCTGCATATTTACTTTGGGGTTTTGAGGAACTGTTTTTACTATGAAGGATCTCCGAATTGTGGCACATAGGAATAAAAGGTTTTTTTGTTTTTTTTTGATTCTGCGAAACAACTTTCCTTTGCGTGAATGAATAAAGGTGACTCTAAGGCAGATGCACCTATTGTGCTGAGGCATCCAAGCCAGCAATTGTCTTATTGCAGTCCAATTTGACTTCTATTCAGCTAATCACAAGCTTAAAGTAAGCATAGGCATGTGTGTACGTGCATATATCAGAGGCCAAAAACATTTTTTCTTAGTGGCATAAAACTTCATCACTTCAATACAAAATTGCCTCAGTGTTAATGAAGTGATTTGGACTTTCAATACATTGACAAAGTTATTATGAAGTTTTTATACACACAGGCCAACATTTTCAGAAATAGGAGCCTAAATTTAGGTACTGATTCCATTTAGGGGGCACAAATGACACAAATTGCATTGACTTCAAACTGCAAACACAGATGGAGGAGCATAGCCTATTAAAAGCATTTCAGCTTTCTTGTGGAAGCTCAATATATCGGAATGTGGTGGTAGTGTCTGCAGATGTCACACTAGCTATTTCCTTATCACTTTTTTATGTTTGTTCTCACAGTAAGCATGGACTTCTTTATTAAAGCATAAATGAGTTTGTGTGAAATATTAGTAGCAAAAAATTCTGTATAAAATCTGAAATTCTACAACTAGTTAAGAAACTAAAGAAACAAGTAAACAACCACTCCAGTAATTTAAGACTATAAGATGGAAAGAAGGTAAAGAAAAACATTATGTAAATTTTAAAAATCCATTCAAATATAAAAAAAATCACATTTATTATATTTACTCCTTTTTCAGATGGTGAATGAAACCTCAAAGAAAAAACAATGTACTGTTTGATTTAACTTTCCTCCTAAATATTGGTGGAGAGTTAGTCCAGCAGACTTGATGCTCAAAAGCAGCTTGTATTTTTATTCATTTTAAGATAGACATTCTGAAATCCTTATGACACATAGAGCCAGATTGTCTAAATTAGACATGCTCAATTGCACACGTAATTTGAGCCCACAAATATTGTAATTGTGCACACAGACTGGTAACTGTGAATGCAAATAGCCAGTTAAATATGAAAAATATGTGAAAAATACTTACGTTTATGATTGAGTATCTTATTATGAAAATCCAGTCAGCAGAGCAGATGTATATGCTCTCTGTGTGGGAACAGGATAATGTGTAAAACTAGACAGCTTTGCAAGTTGCATAGGTTTTCTACTTTTTCTGTGATACATTTTGTTTTCCTGTAAAGTATTCCTTTTAAAAATACACAGAATAAAAATGTGTATCTCGATGCTATTGACTAGCACATCCAAGGAATACTTTGTCCTTAAATCCAAATATAAAAACATTGTTGTGGTACACAGAGCACTATGTCAATAGCGATAAGTGTTTCCTTATTTATTCCTCTGAGTTTTACATTTTGTGGCATAATAAAATAATTCAAATTAAACAGATTTTTATATTACAAAAGGGAAAAAAATCAGACTGCATGATTAATGGGCTCTTCTATTCAACTGAAATTTAAAGGTCAAATTTTACCACAGAAGCAGTTAACCTTCCTCTCTAGCGAAAATGAAATTAATATATGCTGTATGCATCAAGTTTTAATAACACGTTTGGTTACATAAACTTAATAAACCCCATTTAAAATGGTCATACAAAATGAGCAGCATAGGCCAACAAAAATGGCCTTTAACATTCCGTATCACAGTTTCTTAATCAGAGTTTAGGTGTACTTGAAAAGGAAACTGTCATACTTTTCCTGTCAGCTGTCAAAGTCCTCATTAAAGCTAAGATCATAAATTACACATGCAGGATGGATTTTGGCGTTTCAGGAGTGAAAAGAACATGCTATAGGCTGCATCTAAATTATGTTATTTGCATTTGCCTTTATCACAAGGACACTGAAAGAATATATCTATAAAATGTATACTATTCATAATCCTGTTGTGTTCTAAAATATACTTGTACATGATTAAGGTAAGATAATGAATCAGTGAGTTATGCATATGAATGATGGTGGTTATAGTCTTTAATCAATTTAACCCGTGAAAATAAGCTTCAAAATGAAGATACCTTGGGGCATGAGTTAAAGAAAATATTCATTAGTACTACATCCTGTGTAAAATACAAAAATTTGTCTTCATTAACTGTAAAAAGGATCTATAAAATATTCATGAAATAGATAATGATTTTTACCTTTAGAACAATAGTGAGATATTAGATTTGCAATACTGTTTGAAAGTATAGGCCCTTGGTATAAGGAGTAACAATTTGTGGAGATTTGCCTAGGTACTACAGAGCCATGCAAATATTAACTGTATCAGAATTATTAATATGTGGAATTAGGATCAAGAGCTGGAATATCTTTTCTTCGTGTTCAGGGATTTCACATTCATGCTGTGTTTTAGGAGGTCATTGGTGTACACTAGTAGTTGAACTGCATCATATAATCATAGAATATCAGGTTTGGAAGGGACCTCAGGAGGTCATCTAGTCCAACCCCCTGCTCAAAGCAGGACCAATCCCCAACTAGATCTTTGTGGAATTCCAATAGTGATAGTTCAAAGATTGGATTTAAAAATTTCTAATGACTGCTTTTGATCACTGAAATAATGTTTGGAAGTTATGTCAAAAAATTAAGTTATAAAATTCTAGTTATATATTTCATTGTGTTAGACAGGGGTTGGCAACCTCTGGCACGCGGCTCGCGAGGGTAAGCACCCTGGCGGGCTGGGCCAGTTTGTTTACCTGGTGCATCCGCAGGTTCAGCCAATCATGGCTCCCACTGGCTGCAATTCACCACTCCAGGCCAATAGGGGTGGCGGGAAGTGGCGCGGGCTGAGGGATGTGCTGGCCACAGCGTCCCGTCGCCCCCATTGGCCTGGAGCGACAAACCGCGGCCAGTGAGAGCTGCGATCGGCCAAACCTGCGGATGCGGCAGGTAAACAAACTGGCCCAGCTCACCAGGGGGCTTACCCTTGTGGGCTGCATGCCAGAAGTTGCCGACATCTGGTGTAAGAGATCAAAAGTGTTTAGAGGTCTAATGAAATAACTTGATAAATATTTCCATGATTCGTGGCTGACAAAATCTTGTAGTTACACTTAGAAAATGAATAAAAGATATTTATGCACAATTGTTGGACCATCGTGTGTATTTGTGTGTAAATACTGGATTAATAATTATAGTAGATTTTGATAGAATTTAACCCACATTCCATTAATAGGCTAAATAGGATTAAAGGGAGAGATTATATGTGATGTAGCAGTTCTTCTCAATCCCACAATTGAAATGGGGAGTAGTATTATGAAAAGTGTGCTTTTTTATGGTTATGTCTCCACTTTAATTTTATACATTCTGCTTTTATAAAAGTTTGAAAATCAACTATACAAATTTAAAAAACTGACTTTTGAACATTCCACATGCAGTATTTCAAAGCAGAGTGCATACATGTGTCTCAGCATAGAAATTGGCTTCTCCTTATCTTACTCCTAACTGAGTCGTGGTATTTAGCATACATGATATGCAACATCTTGCAATAGTCCAATAATAGCACCCATCAACTGGCTCCCCCTGCTCCACTGCATCAAATACAAAACTTTTCTCTTTCATTTTAAGGCTCTTTCCCATTTAGCTGCACACAGATCTACTTGGTTATTGAATCAGTGACCTGCCCAACCCTGTCCACTTTCACTTTACTAAGAAAGGGAGTCTCTTGCTTGCCCATCTGCTTCTCCCTCAAGCACCTTTGCACTTACTCCCATGCTCCCCCCATTAAAAATTTGTAAACCTCTCAAGCTTTAAATTTCTTTAAATCCCTCCTTAAAACTTACTTCTGTTGTGACCTGTGATGTCTGCTTTCCTTTTAAACTCTGTTTTATTGTTGTCTAATCTTCCCTGCCTAATCTCACACTGTCTTTCTGGTCATAAACTGACCAGAAACAAAAAAGAAATATTGGGTTCATTTTGCTCTATTTGGATAAAAATAGTAACAGTAAAAAATAAAGACCAGTCTTTAAAATATTTTGTCTACATTATTAAAATTGCTATACAGTAAAGGAATGGCAATCCATTGAAATGTACACCCAAAAATCTAGAGACTCTTAAAAAAAATCAGAGAACCATATATCTTTAATCTAGTATATATTGCTTTCTTAGGCAAGCAATATAATCTCGCCTCAGATTGCAACAATTTACATATAATACGTAATAATGGTGGTGGTCATTTAAGTTATAGCTTAATTTATTTAAGTTGTAATTTTAGTCCTCTGAGGTCTTGGTCATGCTTTGTGGAAAACTTTTAATAATTTGACAACACTGCTATGTATCATACACTTCTTTATAATCGTTATTTTCACAAAAAAAAGTGATAAGACACTTACATGAAAATAGTATCTCCTTATTTTTTAGGGTTTGTGTTTCTACGGCTTATTTTATCACTTGAGGACATAATGGCTCCAATCAATATGAAATGAGTTTCTGCAGAGTTTATCCTATTTAGGTCGTGCAAACAATTTGGTATGGGTTACTCTTGGTTACATTACTCTTAAGATCAGCAGTGTGGGAAAAAGTGACCTGTTCTGGGATGAAGATTAAAAACTGCATTCTGAATAAAACCTTTTGAGGAGGAGGAAGATCCCCAAAATGGTGGGTAACCTTCCAAAAACACAATGGAAATAGATGTGAAGCCCCAAATGGTGCTCTAGCAGTCTCTAGAAATCTCAGTAGAGACATCTGTTTTTTGTTTATTAACTATAAATAATCCCAAAGATAAATTAGGAAGCTTATTTCCCATAAGCCTTTTTTAGTAGGAAACTGCAGTCCATACCTGTGACATAAATTTGTTGTGGAAAGATTAAGTGGCAGACTCACTGTTTTTCTAGGTGAGCCTGCTATGAAACAAGCAAGTTGAACTTTATAGGATGTAAGCTGCTGCCCAGAAAGTCATGGATGCATTATGATTAATCAAGTGAATATTGTTTTGCTTGATTTTCACAATTTTTCCCATGGAAACAAGTTGTCAATAGATTACAAACTTGTGAAACTGGAGTAACACAGTGATGAGTCAAGCTCTGCATATTTTAGCAAGGAATAAGCAACAGAGGAAAAGTGTTCTTAAAAGCAAATATGAGCGTTTCCCCAAAAACAATAAAAAAGGGACAAAATCCACCTAATATCTACTGTACAAGCAGAATTAATTCTAATAGTTTTCTATCCAAAGTTTTTCATGAAGTGTCTTCATTATGGTTTACCAATGGTCTGTTGTTGATAATGTACCCTTCCATACTCACTATGGTAACAAGTCTGAAAAGAGATTGGAATATGTTAGGTTTGAATTGTCCCTATTTCCCATGGAAATATGTTAAAATCAGTTGAAATGGGTGGGATCATAATCACAAGTTAATCAGTGAGGGTCAATGGTGCTTTCAAAGCTTCATGAACTAATAATGCTGAACACTTAAAACTTAGAGGGAGAGTAGCCAATCCCTGAGTTGAGGTGGGGCCGAGGGTATGTGGGGGGGGTGTGGCCCTGGGGAAGGGAGGTGGAAGTGAGAGTGGAGTCTTGGGAAGAGGGGGAGAGGCTTGTGACTAGCCTCCCCCAATGGCTCATTCACCCACCGCCCATGTTCCCTTCCTAACATCAGTCAAAAACTTATCTGATCCTGTACTCCTTTGTCCCTGAATAATCCAGATATTATATATAGTTTTGGTGGGTAATTACTGATCCTTGCCATTCCCACTGATTCCCTGATATCACTGGCCTTGATAATCCATGCAGGCTTGGTGGCTCCCCATCCTACCCTTTGCTGCAGCATTTGACCAGTGTACAGTCTTTGCCAGGAAAAGGTCTTGGATGTGCCCTACATCTCTCTCTGCCATGGTGATTAAGTCAACCCACTAACAAAATCCCAAATTGTTTTCACCAGGTGTACAATATTCATTTCAGGTTCCTGCTTCCTTGTTGCCAAACAGCCTAAGAAGGGCACCAACTAGTCCCCATCTGAATCCCCCTCCCCTGAGATTCTGGAAGTGGCAGGGATTATATAGGCTGCTCTGGGTGCTCAAGGACCAAGTGCTTAACAGAGTCTCCCACTATCTCTGGTGATGCTTCCCCCTCCCAACCCTTGAGAAGCCATTAAAAGAATGACTATTCTTGCCCCTCCCCCGCCAATCCAGACAAAACCCTGCAACCTTTGAGGTTGCGGGTGTTCTTTTAGTTTCTTTCAATCTGCTAATGTCCGCTAAATCAAGCATTACAAAAAACGTTGTGTACATTAACAGTGAGGCCCCCCAAACACTTGCCAAGGGAACCAGCTGAAGTTTTTTGATAGAAAATTTAAGATATTTTAATATTTTCTCAAGATAGGAAAAAAGTGTGTGTGTATGTGTGTTAGAGGGGAACTAGTTCTCATATCTATAGTGAACTTTTGGGGCTCCAACTCAACTTCCATTGAAATCAATGGGATTTCCCCCCCCCCAACTTCAGTGGAAGCTGATTTGGACCTGGTAGTCCTATCTGGCAGTCATTACTCAAGCAAAGCTTCATTCATTCTCTCCTCAGATTTGATTCAGCAAGGTTCTTAGTGTGGGCTGTATTTAACCGTAGGACTAGCTGAAATCAATGGGACTATTTGTGTACTGACTCAGGCACATCTTTCTGAAATTAGACTTTGTTGTGCATATAGTTTTAAAAGTACTACTTATGTGGCCAATGTACCATTCACTCAGTTCTAAACTTTTGTTTCTCCTAGCAATGAAAAGTAAAGGGTATCCAATAAGGTTGACATTTTACCCCTGTATGTAGGGCAGGGGCTTAAGTGTTGCACAGTTGGTGTGATGAGAGAGCTATTTCTGACAAGGAAGCTTTCAAAGGCTGTTGGGAACAGTGGAATCAATCTTTAATTCATTCTCAAGCAAAACCCTCATTTATTTCAATGGGAGTTTTGCCAGAGAGAATAATTCAGTATTTGGCCCTATGTGTGGCTGATCAGACTGGGAGTAGATGGGAGTTTGTTTGGATGTAGTATTTTATAATCTGTTTCACTGATTGAATGTGTAGGCTCTTGGTATCCTTCTGAGGAGTTTTATAAGTTCCTAATTTTCTAATATTCTAAGCTCTTTATTCTCTTCTCTCCCCTCCCCACCCCACACCTTAATCTTCAGTGCTAGGGGTGGAGTGAAGGGGAACTTGTGCAGGCTGGTATTAAATTGTGTACGTGAGCCGTGGTGTAAGGTTAATTTTAGAAATCTGAAATTAATTTGAATTCAATGGGAAATTTTTCTTACATCAGGATTCATTGTTTGTTTGTTTTTGTCACAAGGGTAATTATCTTCCAATATTTTAAATAAGATGTTTGTTTGCATGAATCAGTAATTATTGAAGAATAGGTTTCCAAACTGGTTACCTCAAATTAAAAATATTGAACTTGGCTTCTACAAGGAAAAAAAGTATATGCTGTCTGTAGAAGATTCATTTTAACTCACAGAATGCTGGCATAGAAACACTTCCACCCATGTGAATTATTTTGAGGCTATTCACTTTATGTGTACATAGTCTCTCAGAAGATATAATTAAAGTGGTACAATTGTTAGTCATTCAAAAGGACTTGTAAAGTTATAAACTAATTGGCACCCACTTTTAAGGCACTACATGTGGGGATTTCTTTATGTGAATCCTATTAATGGAATGTTCACAGCTAAAAATCCCTATGCAACACATTGTAAATGTCCTTTTGTGTGTGTTTGCTGGTAAGTGATTGGTATTCCTACTTGGCATTAGCTTGTGCATATAGAAATCTTGAAATAAGGTAATGTAGTTCCCTTTGTATTTAGTGCAAAGGCTTGTAATGCTGGAGGTATACCTAGATGTTCCAGGTCAAGAAAACATCAACCTGAGGAAAAAAACAAACAAAAAAACTGTTTAGGTGTTAAAACAGATGCTGAATTTTAGCCATAATAGTCGAATGAAGGCCGTACAGAAAAGGTTTGCTCTTCGCTTGTAGTATCAGAGGGGTAGCCGTGTTAGTCTGGATCTGTAAAAGCAGCAGAGAATCCTGTGGCACCTTATAGACTAACAGACGTTTTGGAGCGTGAGCTGTCGTGGGTGAATACCCACTTCGTCAGACGCAGGTAGTGGAAATTTCCAGGGGCAGGTATATATATGCTAGCAAGCAAGCTAGAGATAACGAGGTTAGTTCAATCAGGGAGGATGAGGCCCTGTTCTAGCAGTAGAGGTGTGAAAACCAAGGGAGGAGAAACTGGTTCTGTAATTGGCAAGGCCATGGGTCCCAGAATGATGAATTTGTCATCAACTGTAGCGTAGATAGAGATAGGGGTCGTGATTTATGTGGACGTGAGAGACTGAGGAAGCGTTGTTCCAGGTCCAGCCAATAAAAATTTGGCATATGTGTGGGCCATGAGGCGTGCCCATTGCAGTGCCACTCGATCTGGCAGATGATATATTGTCATCAAACTTGAAATAGAGTTTGTGTGCGCGGCATAAAGGCACTGAGCTCAGCAGCCAGTTGTGCTGTGCATCATCGGAGGATACTGTTCCTGACAGCTCTGTATGTCTCTGTGTGTGAGATGTTTGGTAGAGAGCCTCTACAACTCCTGGTGGCTTCCTCAGGCTCTCGTCCACGTATGCTCTTCTCTACTCTAGCTACATTGATGAATTCTTCATCATCTGAACCCATGGAAAGGAGACTCTAAGAAAAATTTCACCAATTGATTTCAAACAACTTCCACCCACACCATCAACTTCAGCCTGGACAATCTACACGGGGATGGTGCCACTTTCTAGACACACGTGCACAATACGTTGATCGGCACATTAACACCCACCCTATCATCGAAAACCACCGGACCGCTATGCCTACCTTCATGGCTTCAGCTTCCATCCCGGCACAACACACGAACATCCATGTCTACAGCCAAGCACTCAGGTACAACCGCTCTGCTTCTAACCCTCAGACAGAGCCAACACTACCAAGATCTCACCAGCATTCTTCAAATACAATACCCGCACGAGGAAATTAGGAAACAGATAACAGAGCCAGCGTGTACCCAGAAGTACCTTACTATGCAAGACAACCCAAGAAAGAAAACCAAGAGGACCACTGGCATCACATACAGCCCCAGCTTAAAACACTCCCAACGCATCATCAGGGATCTACAACCCACCTGGACATGATCCCACACTTTTCACAGGTCTTGGAGTGGCGGCCCAATTCCGGCCCACAGACAACGCTGCAACCTGAAACGTATTTCTCACCGCAGCATGCACACATGCACCATAGACTCTAGCTCAGGAACCAATCCATGCAACAAACCTCGATGCCACCTCTGCCCACATATCTACACCAGCGACACCATCACTGGACCTTAACCAGATCAGCCACACCATCACCGGTTCATCACCTCACGCGTCCACCAAATGTAATCATCATGCATATATGCCAGCAATGCCCTCTGCTATTACAGCGCCAAACTGGAACCAGTCACTCGAAAAGGATAAATGGAACACAATTCAGATATCATGAAATGGCAGATATAACAAAAACCTGTAGACGGAGAGCACTTTTCCACCTCCCTGGCCACACTAGTAGCAGACCTTAAGGTGGCCATCCTGCAGCAAAATAACTTCAGGACCAGACTTTTAAAGAGAAACTGCTGAGCTTCAGGTTCATACTGCAACATTTAACACCGTCAGCTCTGGACTAAACAAAGACTGTGAATGCTTGCCAATTAACAGAACCAGTTTCTCCTCCCTTGGTTTTCACACCTCTACTGCTAGAACCAGGCCTCATCCCTCCCTGACTGAAACTAACCTCGTTATCTCTAGCTTGCTTGCTAGCATATATATACCTGCCCCTGGAAATTTCCACTACCTGCGTCTGACGAAGTGGGTATTCACCCATGAAAGCTCACGCTCCAAAACGTCTGTTAGTCTATAAGGTGCCACAGGATTCTCTGCTGCTCTTCGCTTGTAGTTATTCATTGTTTCCCTAGTGGTTGTAACTAGCATCCAGAGTTACATTCAAGAACAGCTGTTTTGCACAGATTGTAACAAACTTGACATCTGTCTCCTACTTTCATGAGAAATCCCTTAAATATTGTTGAGAACTCAGATGAGTTCAGAAGTAATGCAAGCAACACTTAACAAGTTAAACAAATCCAAAATACTTACTGGCAGTGTTAACATTTTCATTATTATTATTATTTGTATGAGCCATTTTCTATTTTTACCATTTAAGTGGAACTATTGTTGAATTGTGCCAGAAATCTGTTAGATATATGGTGATAAGTAAAAACTTAAAAGATGGCTTTCTTTTATTATCTTTATCATTTTTGTGGAGGGGAGACGCACAATAAAATCATTAGAGTGACTGCTAGTATCATCCAGAAACAGGCAATATAGAAAAGCACTGTGCAACCTTACTCATGTAATTATGCCAGTGCAACTCATCCAAATATTAAATTAGCCATGATAGTCTGGGTTGCCTCTGAGAAAAGACTGAATCAACATTTCAGTCCTTGTGACAATATGTCATGTGATAGGAAAACACATTCAAAAGACCACTAACCTCATTTTTACAGAAGTGTTTTATGCGTAACAGCCAAACATATTGATAGCCATTAAAAAGTCAAGATTTACTACGAGTTACTTCATGGTAGCATCTGAATTATTACGTAATTTCCCTATTGTAAGTAAAGTGAAACACTGAAATATTTTCTATAGGATCATAGCAAGGAAAGGTCCCTGAGAGGTTATCTAGTCCATCCCCCTGCACTGAAGCAGGACCAGGTATAACGAGACCATCCTGACAGTTGTTTCTCTAACCTGTTCTTAAGAACCTCCAATGACAGGGATTTCAAAACCTCCCTGGGTAATCTATTCCAGTGCTTAACTATCCTTATAATTAGAAAGATTTTTCCTAATATCTAACCTAAATCTCCCTTGCTACAGATTAAGCTGATTACTTCTTGTTATGCCTTCAGTGGACATGGAAAATTGATCACCATCCTCTTTGTAACGGCCCCTAAAGTATTTGAAGACTGTTATCTGTCTTCTTTTCTCTCTAGACTAAACTTGGCCAGCTTTTTTCACCTTTCCTCGTAGGTCATGTTTTCTAAAGCTTTTTTCATTTTTGTTGTTCTCATCTGGACTCTCTCCTAAATTTATCCTAAAGTGTGGTGCCCAGACTGGACACTGTACTCCAGTAGAAGCCTCACCAATGCCCAGCAGAGGAAGATAATTGCCTCCGGTATCTTACAAAAGACATTCCAGTTAAAATTCCCCAGAATATTAGTCTTTTTTGCAACTGTATCATGTTGTTGACTTATATTCAGTTTTTGATCCACTATATCCCCCAAATCCTTTTCAGGAGTACTACTAAGTAGCCAGTTATTCTCCATTTGGTAGTTGTGTATTGGATTGTTTTTTCTCTTCCTAAGTGCAGTACTTTACACTTGTCTTTATTGAATTTAATGTTGTTGATTCAGACCAGTTCTGAAGTTTACCAAGACCGGTTGGAAGACAAGATTAGAATTAAAAAATGCCTGTCACCAAGTCCAGTTTGGGGTCATCTGCAAACTGCATACGTGTACTCTCCACACCATTGTCCAAGTCATTAGGGAAAATATTGACTACTACTGGACCCAGGACAGACCCCTGCAGGATTCCACTACATGCATCCTGCCAGTTGGATAGAAAACCATTGGTAACTACTCTCTGAGTATGGTCTTCAATCAATTTTGCCCTCATCTTGCTGTAATCCAGACAAGTGGTTCTCAAAGCCGGTCTGCTGCTTGTTCAGGAAAAGCTCCTGGCGGGCTAGGCCGGTTTGTTTACCTGCTGTGTCTGGAGGTTTGGCTGATCGGCGAATTGGCTTTGAGAACTAGACCACATTTCACTAGTTTGTTTGAGAATTTCATACTAAAATCAAGATAACACATTTGTTGCTGCTCCCGTATTCAGAAAGTAACCCTGTCAAAGGAAATTAGATTCATTTGGCAAGATAGATACCATATGAAATCTTTAGGGAAATTCTTGCTTATTTATGGTGATCAGTGTATGTGTGTGTATGAGAGAGGCCTCAGTTTCATAGATCAAATCCAAAGTTTACAGTGTTTTCAGATGCAGCGTCGTTTTTTGGCCCATGGTTTATCATTTATAATAGCCAACATGTTTGAACACATTATGTATTATTGCACATTTATAACACATTTTTTTTAAAAAAACAAACAAACAGGAACATTATAAAAGAGTGAAGGGACGCTATCACGACATGTATGCAAAGCACTTAACAAGCCCATGACTATTCCTGGATGCATCTGTAGATTTCCAGTAATGTTTATCATATCTGACTTCCTTTATTTCTAGGTAATTGTAGGGTGGGTTTTTTTGTTTGTTTTTTGTATTGTTGCATCTTCTTTGTTAGGATAAAAGATTTAACACACTGATTAAAACAGAATGGAAGGTTTTGAAGTTGATTAGTAGATGTCATAAGCGCTTGCTATCGACTGATGTAATCAAAAGTGTGTTGTATAAACTTTTTTCCCCTCATCTTGGTAAATGATTAAATACAGCATGGACATAGCTTTCATTTTTCTCAGCATCATGACTGTTAGGGTTTTTATTTTGTCTTTGGTCTTGATATCTAACTTTGAAGAACAGTACTGCTGACGATGTCCCTTGAAACTCATGGAGGCCCTTAATACACCTAGTGGCTTTTATCAAACATCAGCTGTTTAAAACAACAAATCCTAATTATATTAGCCCTGAAATAAGGAAAAGAAATATAGTTGTTTTTCATCTTTTTCCACCAAGAGGGAGGGACTGGGTTTCCTATCACCTCAATGAAGGTCAAATATACTAGGCAGTTTTATTAAATTATATATAGACTAAACTCAAACATATGATTATTTCACATGACAATAGGTTAAGAGAACATTAAGGTCAAAAAGGCAAACTCTAAAAAGTTAATAAATGCAAGAATTAAAATTGCAATGCAAGCTTTATTTGACCCACATTTGTATCATAACATAGTCTAATTATATGATCACCTTTTTTCCACAGGAATTCATTAATATTGTATATAATAGTGGCGTACATTCCTATCACTATATAAATATTGAAGAATAATCTTGATAGTAAAATGGCTAAAGCTGTATTTGGTGATAGATGCTTCCTTGCAGTTAGAGCTGGCTGGGAATTTTTTATTTTGAAACTTTGGAAAATGCTGATTTGTCAGTCTGAAAATATTTGCCAAATGTGGTCAGTTTCAACATTTTTTTTCATTTTTCACAGAGGAGGAATTAAAAGATTTCAAAATGGTCAATGCTGTGTTTTGATGCTTTCAAAATAAAAAAAAAAGTTCAGATTTTTGAGACTTCTGAACCCCCCCTCCCCCCCACATTTTTGGTTCAACTTTTTTTGCCTCAAAAATGTGAGAGATTTCACTTTTGGGGATAGCAAAAAAAAAAAGATCTCAGAATTTCTCATGAGATAGGAAAATTATTTCCTGCCCACCCTACTGGCAGTTAATGACATTTCTTCGATCATTGCTCTTTCTAGCTATATATCCATCTGCCTAGTCCAGTTCACTGGTTCCTGTGTGGCTCTCAGATGTAACAATTCAAAAGCTGAGATTTGAACAAGTGTAAATGACATCTCCTGAGACACTTTTATCATGAAAAATAGTTTATCTTTTCCATCAGTTTGCCACTAGAATCTGTTTGCACTCTTGTTTTTTTTCTGCTTTCTTAGCTCTCCAAAGACTACTGTAGTTGAAGACTGTTGTGCATTTTCAGGGTCATTGTCATTTCATTCTGTAGTGCAGTGTCCATTAAGTTGTTATGGAGTGAAAGTCTATCTTTAGATCTGCCTAAATAACTCATAAGTCGGTGGAAGTTGTCTGATATCAACTGGCCATCAACAACCTTAGATGTGAAATTAGATGTAGCTTTCTAAACATCAGAGGCAGGGCCAGCTCTAGGTGCCAGCATATGCTTGGGGCAGCACTTTCCAAGGGGCGGCACTCCGCTCCTTTTTTTTTTTTTCTTTGGGGCACAAAAAGCCGGGAGCCGGCCCTGAGCGGAGGTGAACTGTGGTGGTTGGGAGCACGAGGAGGGCCACAGGAAGTAACCCTGGGGGAGCAAAGGAACGCTCCCCCCCAGCTCCCCTCCGCTCCACTGTCACCTGCTCCCCTGAGCATGCTGTCGCTCTGCTTCTCCTCCTTCCCTCCCAGGCAAGCCTGGGAGGGCGGGGTAGGAGGGGAAATGCAATGCACCTGGGGAGGAGGTGGGACTGGGGATTGGGGAAGGGGTTGGAATGGAGCGGGGAAGGAGCCAGGGGGCGCATGAAATTTTTTTGCTTGGGGCGGCAAAAAGCTTGGAGCCATCCATGATCAGAGGAGTGAAATTATGTAACAGCCTTCCAAGGGGAACAGTGGGGGTAAAAGAATGAATTGGCTTCAAGACTGAGCTTAATAAGTCTATGGAAGGGATGGAATGATGGGTGCATACATGGTATATAGCTGAGCTGTGACTGCTAGTAGCACATATTCCCAGTGGCCAGTGAGTTACTACTAAAAATTATTTCCTGGTGTCTGGCTGTTGCATCTTGCTGAAAAGCTTATTGTCCAACTGACAGCCATATTTGGAGTCGGGAAGGAATTTTCCCCTAGGTCAGGTTGGCAGAGACCTTGGGGGAGGGGTTTGCGTTCCTTTGCAACATGAGACATTGGTCACTTGCAAGTTTAAACTGGTGTACATGGTAGATTCTCTGTAACTTGGAGCCTTTTTAAATCATGATTTGAGGATTTCAGTAACTCACCAAAGGGTGATGGCTCTATTAAAAGAATGGGTGGATGAGGTTCTGTGGCCTGCAATGTGCAGAAGGTCAGACTACATGATTATGATGGTCCCTTCTGGCGTGAAAGTCAGAGTAAGAACCTCTCCATTAGATGAAAGCAGCCTAAGTGTTCCTGGAGGTGGTCACAGAATTTGAATATCTTTGGCTTGCAGGTTGGATATGTCTGGAATTCAGTTACACTCGTTGGCCTGTGTAGGGCTGCTGGTCTGTTTTCCCTGGCACAAAAGGGACTCTGCCACAGCCAATGTCTCAGTCCCTTTCTCCAGGACACCATTTATTCTTCAAACATGAAACTTAAGCAAAACATGAAAATACAGAAACTTCTCTGCCCACCAAGGGCTACAGTTCCCAGAGGCTTTCCCAAATGCCTCTCTGAATGCTGAAAGGAGGGCACACTTTTTTCTCTTTAATGTCCCTGCTTCAAGCCCTGAAGAAAGAACCTGAGCACCTCCTGCAGGTGCTCTTCAACTCAGATGTTTATAGAAAGCACCTGACCCATTCCCAGCTGTGTCTGATGATTGAACACGACTGATTGGCCCCAGGACCTTCTGGCCCTTAAGGGACAGATGACCCCTGTTACAGTCTGTTACAAATCTGAAATAAGTTTCAGAAAATCTTACAAGGCTTTTCAGTTCACTCAGGGATTTTACTGAAAGGGGTGGTGATGGGCTGTATTCTGAGGTTGAATCTCTGATGATATTTATTAATTTAACGTTGTTCACTTTTGTTATATATCAATGCTCTGAAACAATATGAATTAAAAATATCTGGTGGCAGAATTTGACCCTGTATTGTTTGCTCAGATTTACTTGATTATTCTGTGTTTGATTTTTAAAGTGGTTATATAGTACTTTGTTTGCTCTTATGGAAATACGCAAGAATACACCATATATACCATGGCATATAGCTTGTTTTTTAATTTAATGAGTGCAATGCTTCTTAGGATGACTGGTATGCTTTTAGGTCCTCTGTCAAGCAAGCCTTTTGTCAACACACCTCTTTATCTGGCCCCACCATGTTGGAGGTGCTATTCTGTGGAAAAGCTTGGTGGAAGATAATGGTTATCCTGGTGGCAGGAACTCATTGTTCTGTTAGAGTGTATATGAATTTGACATTACTAGCAACAACTTTGTGTGTTTTAGGTCTCCTTGTATGGCTTCTATTTCATTCTTTCCTTTTTTCTTTAAGTAATAAGTTTAGTATTTTAGTAACTGTCCGGAACTAAGTCAATAACGTAGAAAGAGTAACATTTATGGTGTTTTATTAAAAACATGAATGATTATTTCTGTATCCAGGAACTGTGGGATAACAGCTAATGTACAGTTTCCAGAAAACAAACAAACAAAAAACCTTTGTCTCTGAAATACTTTTAAAGAAGGCTCTACAAAACTGTAGAATTAATAAGTCACTAACAATCTGGATGCTTTGAGACTTCTTACTGTATGACCAACAAATAACAGAACTCTTCATGGTGAGCATGCCAAGGAGTTAGAAGTATAGAGAAACAGTTTCATTGTTAAAAGAACAGGAGTACATGTGGCACCTTAGAGACTAACAAATTTATTTGAGCATAAGCTTTCGTGGGCTACAGCCCACTTCTTCAGATGCATAGAATGGAACGTATATTGGGGAGATATATATACACATACAGAGAGCATGAAAAGATGGAAGTTGTCTTACCAACTCTGAGAGGCCAATTAAGTAAGAGAAAAAAAAAACTTTTGAAGTGATAATCAAGATAGCCCAGTACAGACAGTTTGATAAGAAGTGTGAGAATACTGATAAGGGGATATAGATTCAATGTTTGTAATGGCTTAGCCATTCCCAGTCCCTATTTAAGCCTAAGTTTATTGTATCTAGTTTGCATATCAATTCCAGCTCAGCAGTTTCCTGTTAGTCTGTTTTTGAAGCTTTCCTGTTGCAAAATTGCCACCCACAGGTCTGTCATTGAATGACCAGACAGGTTAAAGCCAAACCGGACAGTCTCTCCGCAAAAGAATTAATGGACACAAATCTGACATCAGGAATCATAACACTCAAAAACCAGTAGGAGAACACTTTAACCTGCAGGTGCTGTCCCCACAGTTCCCATTGTTTGCGATTCCCAGCCAATGGGAGCTGTGGAGCGGGCCCTCAGGGTGGGGGGCAGCACACACAGAGTCTCCCTGGCCGCCAATGTGTTTAGGGGCTGCAGAGACCTGTTGACCGCTTCCAGGATCTGCGTGGAGCTTGGGCAGGCAGGGAGCCTGCCTTAGCCCCGGCCCTCCGCTTTGCCACTGACCAGACTTTTGACAGCGCCAACCAGAGCCTCCAGGGTCCCTTTTGACTGGGTGTCAGGAAAGTCTGCTAGCTATAAATATTTGAACATGAATTAGGAGTTGGGCAGGTAATACACTTCAAGGAATCCTTTTAACTCAAACCTTATGCTTGCTCCATCTGTGCTGTGTCTCTTCACAGGTCTACATGTGAAAAACTTGTAACTCAATTCTTTCTCATTTATTTGATGAAGCAATGTGGAAATACTCTAATTTTCATGTTTAATACTTCTGTGATATTACATTAATCAACACAATCCACCTGAGACTGCGTTCCTTTTTAAAAGTTGTTTGCTCATTGTACTAGATCGGTTATACCTAGCAGTGAGATGAATATATAAAAAACTTGTTCCAGTAGGTAGGGTATTTTTCCTATTTTTTAAAAGTTGCATGATTTGTATACAGTAGCTACCCATATGCAGCCCAGTTTTTAGCAATTTTATTCCAGAGTGGAATAATTTAAAGCTCATAAATTTTTCAACTCTGTAAGAGGGGAAACAACTTGAAATGGACACAAAGCTGATATACTGTACTTTTATTTTTAGAATCTTTCACTTAAAAGCACATGCCATATACATGCTGTACCCAGTAGAAAAGTTGAAGTGAAACCATCTCTATGAACTCCAAACTTTTGTTTGAAGATCTTTAGCTAGTGATTTCAATGTCTTCATACTTTGTGTCTATGTGATAATACAATATCTTTTATTCACTGCTGGAACTTTGATATTCAATAGGACTCGTACTCCTAAATAATTTAGAAACTTTGAAATATCTAGCTCAGATACCTAAATGAAGACTTGGGTATCTAAAGGTTTGTCTATATAGAGAGTTAGTGAATGACAAGCCGGGGTGTAAATCTACAGCTCTAGCCTGCCGTGTACTAAAGGTGCTGCATCAAGTGGATTGATTAAAATCAAGGTGATTTTAAATCACCAGCCTCAGTTTAAATAATTGATTTTAATCAGCTTTTCCATTTATACTTCAGTTATTTTCTAAAGAAATGTGCATTCTCATTGGTTGATATAACTATTAATAAAACACGTTGATTTACATTTTACAACTAAATAGAACCTTTACACTACATCTGGTATATTAAGTTACATAATTCCTTAAATAAAATGTATATAATATTTTCATATTCTTAATTGTACATTTTTAGTGTTAGAAAATGGTGACTAATATATTAACTTTTTTTCCTGATTTGTGTCAAACTGCACTAATATGGTAACTGGAATTAAATTAAATACCCAAAGCAGCATATAACATTTATTTTTATTAAAACAATCTTAATTGTTTTGGATGCATAAACTTCTCTTATGAAATTATTTCACATTTATAACCAATGATTTCTTAAAGGAACAGAAAGATTAAGTGTAGTCAGTGAATTAAACTGATTATTTCAGGTGTGCTTGGGAAAGAAAAATCAAATATGCCTAAGTGAAAGTGGCTGGAGCTTAAGTTCATACTTGCCTAAATGTCTTGACAATGACAGAACAATCTGGTAAATTACTTATGCTGTCCTTCAAACTTTTCAAATTAGTAGAGCTCATCCCCTTCTTCCCTCTCTCCTTCCATCCCTCATTTTTATCCATGGTCTGGAAGAGGAAAAAAATGCATGTTTGTTCTGCTTTTTCAGCTCACGGTTGATTTCTCAACTTTGGATGGAATCCAACTGAATAAAAAAATCTGTGCCTCTTGTGACAGACCCAGGCCAGTGGGGTACAGGAGTCTGGTAGAGGGCAAATATACTGGTCACTGGATCAGCAGTTTTCTGTTCCCGGAGTGACCAGAGAAGGGGCTGCACTAGAGTAATCAGGAACCTGCTAGAACCAATTAAGGCAGACAGGCTGATTAGATCACCTGCAGCCAATCAAGGCAGGCTAATCAGGGCACCTAGGTTTAAAAAGGAGCTGACTCCAGAGGTGAGGAGGAGCCAGAGGAGAGGAAGTGCGTGTGAGGAGCTGGGAGCAAGAGGTGCAAGAAGCTGAGAGTGAGAGGGTGTGCTGCTGGAGGACTAAGGAGTACAAGCGTTATCACTTATGGTGAGGATAAAGAAGGTGTTTGGAGGAGGCCATGGGGAAGTAGCCAAGGAGTTGTAGCTGTCATGCAGCTGTTACAGGAGGCACTATAGACAGCTGCAATCCACAGGGCCCTGGGCTGGAACCCGGAGTAGAGGGCAGGCCCAGGTTCCCCCCAAACCTCCCAACTCCTGATCAGACACAGGAGGAGTTGATCCAGACTGTGGGGAAGATCACTGAGGTGAGAAAATCTGCCAATAAGCGCAGGACCCACCAAGGTAAAGGAGGAACTTTATCACACTGTATGTGACGTTATCTGAATAAAAGAGGAATCTGTAGATCATTGTTGCTACCACTATTATATAATTGCAAACAATCTTGTACAAAATATGACAAGTAAGGTGTCTGTGGAGAAGTTATGATGTGCTGAATATGATTATCCTGTTTGTATGCATGTATCGTTTTTGTATCTGAAGTTATGAATATTGACTATGTACCTGAATTTCAAATGTGTTTGCTCGTGTTGTTATACCCAAAGGGTATTTAGCCAGCACATTGTGAAGGGACTATTCAAGTTGAATGACCAGTCAAGGAACACTTAACTCACAATGGACCATGGAAGACACCCATCCACATCTTTTCATGTAAATATTCTAATATGGGTAATGGCCTCTACTATGACTAATCAAAGAAGCATAGACATGTGACTTGCCCATGTGACTCCAAACTCTATTTTGTTACCTGTATTTTTTCACAGGCTGTGTGGAGGGCTTTGTTTAAAACAATGGGTTTCCTTCAACATGGCAGAATCTATACAAGGCCTTGGAAGCATCTCCATTTTGCCTCTTTCCTGCTCAAACCTCTGGACTATGGACTTATAGTAATGGGAGCATTCTGACCAAAGGACTGAGGATCGTCCCTTGATTTGGAAGCTACCCGAGACTTAACAAGCTAGCACTGCTAGAAGCCTGATCCAAGAGCTTTGTAATTATTGTGTGTATTTGATTCCTTTAACCTATTTTAACTCTCACCTTTCTTTCTTTTTATAAATAAACCTTTAGAAATTAGATACTAAAGGATTAGCAGCAATGTGATTATTGGGTAAGAGCTGAGTTGTATAATGATCTAGGTATGTGGCTGGTCCTTGGGGATCAGAAAAACCCTTTGGTTGATGAAATTGGTTTAAAATAACCAGCAGTCTAGTGTCTTTGGTGGTGATAGAAGGAATGGAATACCTAAGGAGACTGCTTTTTCTGACGTCTTGTTAGCCAGTGTGGTGAAACAGAAGTTTACTTTTGTTGCTGGGCTGGTATATCTTATGGGAGAATAACTACCAGTTTGCAGGGTGTGTTTGCCCTGTTTCTCAGCAGTTTGTCCTGAATTTGGTATTCTCAGTTGTGACTCATGGGGACTCTGTAGAAGAGGTTACTGCTGTCAAAAGTTGGTTTAGCTCTTAAACAATCTCTTTTTCCATGTGCTTAGCTAGTGACCTCTCCTAGTTCAGTGATGTGACTTTCTTTAAAACTTCATCACCAAACATGGTATTGCTTGAACGGGTTACCTCAAGTCCTCAAATGTATTATGGTTAGCATGATTGCTGGATGATTATTAGTTGTCCATATCATAGCAGCAGCATCTTCAGCAGTTAAATATTTATCCTGGTTCTTTGGGTTAAGAATATTGGCAAGAAAATACGTACTTGATCCATCTACTTTACTGTCTGCCAACTTTTTTGTCAGGTATTTCTTTCTTCAATGTCCATTGAAGTTCTTTCCAAATGTCAATAGCATCAATCTTTCTGCAGTTTGTCCAAGTGTACAGAAATAGGTTTCAGTACATTCAGCATTTTCTATATTTCACTTTAGTCCAATGTTGACTTCTTTGGCTGTAATCGTTCAGTCTCTTCTGTCACAATATTCTTCACAAGTTGTCATCAACATAGGTTACTTCTTAATAAATAGCACAAAACAACCAGCCACCAAATTTTGTCATACATCTTGGGGTAGAATTAGATTGGATCTGCCTTCTCTTTTCACTGAAGCTGGAGCAAAGTGCTGGTTGTGAAAGTATTTTGCAATTCCAACAATTCTTTTTTATTCCTGCAGTTTTAGTCTTTGGCCAAAAGATTCACTGAATGAACACTGCATCCATATGTTATAAGTTTCAGGTTCCCTTTACAATCTTCTTCTAAAGTTCTCTTTACTACATTTGGAGCATTGTCTGAGACAAACCCACATACTTTATTTTTTTTTTCCAGTTTGCTATATATTTTATTGCTGCTGCTTTGGTATTCTGTGGTATGGTCATTTCCTGATGTATCAGCTGTTTCTGTAAAATGAGGTTGTCTATCTTCTGTTGTCACACAAGCACATATTACCAAATTGTGGTCTACATTGCTCCGCTCATCAGGACTCAGATTAACAAATTTCCTGTCAGTTTTTTGCACACTGTTCAGTTTGCTTCTCATACACTGTACCCAGCAACCTTCTAACAATGTCTTCTCTGCCAAGTGGAGTGTAGCCTGGTTGTAATGATTGAACTATGTCAATGAAATGTTCGTTCTGAACAAAATGAAACAGAATTTATTGCCTAAATGAACCAAGCTATTGTTTCATCTGTGGAGTTTTGCTGGTCCTGGTTATGAACTCATCCATGATTTTACTGAATGATGAAGAAAGTCTTTTTCTTCTTCTTGTTGTTGTTGGTTGGTGTAGTTTTTTTGTTTTTTTGTTTTTTAAATATAGGTAATTTACTGGCTGATGTATGTTTAGTTGCAGCACTGCTGGTGGTACCAGCAGATGACTCTGAAGAAACTGCAGATGCTGGACATTCATAGCCTTTTATGTCTAAGCTAGACTCAGAAAAAAAATGATAAACTAGTTACTCTCAATCATTATTATTCTGTACAGTGCTTTAAAACATTGGAAAATGAAAGATTCCTCCTACTGTAATTTTGTGTCATTGTTTATATTTAATAATTTATGCTAAACCCAGTGTTATAGGAATAATAGTTGATAAACCATGAGGATTATCTACATCTGTTTAAACCCTTATCTCTAGCAACATACCAAACATCTTGGGAGGAAAACATTTTTAAATGTTAAAATTCATAAATGCCTAATAAAACTTTATTTTTAAGTAGGAAATCTTCACCTAGGATTTTTGTTCATATTGAGTAATAAAAATAATTTCAGAAGTCCAATAATAAAAGTAAAAATATAATAACTACTCCTACAACAAACTAACATGCAAATTCTATTTTGAATGCAAAGATTTTGAAATTCATAAGAAATCCACCAAAACACAAATGTAAATCTAAATTATTTACTAACATGCTAAGTCATGGTAGGGAATCCATAAGAATGGTGCAAAAATACATGTACTAACCTGTTGATCCAGATTGCTCAGACATATCCATGTCCATATCATCATTTTCAAAGTCCTTGCCTTCTGAGGAGCATTTTGCATAATGTCTCATTCTGACAACTAGCCAGGCCTTCCATCTTTGTTGCACTGTTTACATTTGGCACATGTTCCTTATTTTTTAACCCAGTGGTACAGGAATAAAAAAAAAATATTTCCAAATGGAGTCATTTTTATGACCTGTATCCGTGGCAGTTTTCCCTCCAATTCCCAGGTGTTGGAATAAACATTAGAGGCTGCACTCTGAAGAATGTTGTCAATTTTCCTCAGTGTCCTGCTTTGACACCAGTGTTGCTCATTTCTGGTTTCACACGCAGCTTCTTCACCCTTGTTAAACCCACCCCACCCACACCCCAAGAAAAATAGAAGATCATACAGTAATACAAAACTTCTGCTAATATAACCCACTGTCTTTTGCACTGAAGGAAGGCAGTTGAGAAAGTAATGGATTTCTGTTTGCTCATATCTGTCTGTCTGTGTAACCTGGACGAGGACAGAACAAGGCAGTTTACCTGAAGTGCCGAGAACTGTCCATAAGCAAGGTCTATGAATGCTGAGCAGATGAGTATATTTCCATCAGCTGGAAAGTAAGTTTCTGTGATGGGAGAAGTCCTAAATGGCTCAGTTATCAAATTATGAATAATCAGATGTGATAGGGAGAAGCTGTAAAATAGGGGTATGAGACCATACAAGTGGGCTCAGTGGATGATCCTTATGATATGCATGGTGGTATCTCTCTTGGTATCTGAGAACAAGTGGTGCTCAGAGGTAATGTAAAGAACCACTTACTTTCTAGCTATACTCTAGAACAGGGGTCAGGAACCTTTCAGAAGTGGTGTGCCAAGTCTTCATTTAATCACTCTAATTTAAGGTTTTGTGTGCCAGCAATACATTTGAACATTTTTAGAAGGTCTCTTTCTATAAGTCTATAATATATAACTAAACTATTGTTGTATGCAAACTAAATACGGTTTTTAAAATGTTTAAGAAGCTTCACTTAAATTAAAATGCAGAGCCCCAAGCACCAATGGCCAGGACCCAGGCAGTGTGAGTGCCACTGAAAATGAGCTTGCGTGTCACCTTCGGCACACGTGCCATAGGTTCCCTACCCCTGCTCTAGAACAACGTAATGGTTTGTGCCTTTTAAGAAGCCTAGAAGCACGAGGAAGTGTAGTCTCCTGAATCTAGTTGAGCCAGAGGGAAATGAATGAAAGACATGTTTGTTGTAACATTGTATGCTATTTCTCTGTGTTAGCTGCCTGCATATCTATAAGGAGAAAGATTAAAATAATGGATATTAAACACAGGATATAGGCCCTACCTAATGCTTCTCTCTTTGAAGTTAGCTGACTAAATGTTGCTGTCATTCTGTTTGTGACTTGAAAATGTATCTGCATGAAAGATTGATTAATAATGGTGTGATATAGTTCTAGCATAGTTTAATTTGTGTCTGATGTAGTGACAGCTAAATTTACAATACTAGATCAAAGCTAATGCTGAACTTCTTGACCTGAACAGAACTGAACACAAGAGAATTGTGACTTGATGGATAAATCACTTAGTTTTATCCTAATTGCTATTGTGGTTTGAATAACTCAGTCTTGTGAAGGAGGTGAAATAAGTTGAGTTCCCAATAGGCAGTAGTCTGTATAACAAAACCAAGAAAATAATCATATGTAATTTGGTGTGCTTGACAGTTGTTTGCTGAGAAAAATCCCCGAATTGAGCTAGTGTGGAAACTGAATTTTTCTTCTATCCCTAGAGGCTACCAGTGGAGATCACTGGCAGAACCATGTTGGGAATCTGCAATGCAAGCTTCCTGACTTATGTATGAACTTTAAGAGAAAATGAAGATACAATTTTAAGCAGTGGCAGTTGGAAAAACAACTTGTCTAACTCTAGGAATTCTAATCCCAATACAATTCAAGATATATTTCTAGATTACAAAAACTTGTTTCAGTGTTGCCTGAATCTTAAGATGACTAAATTTATTGGGGAACATATTTTATTTTGCAGCCAGCTCAGTGTGAAGATTGCTGAAATGTGCAACTGCTGATATACCGCATCCCTGAATTTTCAGAATGTTTCACAAGGTTGCTTGACTCTAACAGAATCAGATTTAATGAGAGCTGCATAGTTAAAACTTTTCATAACTTCTTGATAATCTAAGACTTTAAAGAAACTTGTAAATTTGGAAGATTTAGTGCTGACAAAAGGTATTAGGAAAATAATGCCTTATCTTCAGTTGTCACTTAGAAAGTATGGCCCAGATTATTTCATGTGCCAAGTCTCACTTAGTGCAAGAGATGGGAAGTGGAACCATCATGTTGCAATAGGACATCTCTATAATTTTCACAGTGCATCTGGACCTGGCTCATCTGCATAACTTAGAGAATCTTGTGGCATAGTTAGACTGCAATTAGACACCTGAGGCTGACTCGTGCTAGTTGACTCTGGCTTGTGGGGCTCAGGCTAAGGGGCTGTTAAATTGCAATGTAGACTTTGGGGCTGGGCTGGAGTCTGAGAGTAGGATGCTGTGAGGTGGGGGGAGGGTCCCAGAACTCGAGCAGTAGCCTAAGCCCAAATGCCTGCTCACAGTTAAACAACCCCTTAACCCAAGCCCCTTAGCCTGAGCCAGCTGGCATGGGCCAGAAGTGGATTTTTAATTGCCGTATAGACATACCCTTAGAGCAGTGGTGGGCAACCAGTCACCCGACGTGCTGGCCACCACATCCCGCAGCTCCCATTGGCTGGGAATGGCAAACCACGGCCACTGGAAGCAGTGGGTGGCTGTGCAAATGTAAACAAACTGTCTGGAGGCCCACCAGTGGATTACCCTGACAGGGCACCAGAGTCTGGTCAGAATTTCAGAAGAGCTCTTTCCAACACCTGTATGGCTGTTGAGAGCTCTCCTTTGCAGAGATAATAATCTCTTGGTTAGTTAAGACCAGGCTCTTCAATTCTATATTTAAACTGTACAGAGTGACCAAGAGAGAGAAGGATAATCTAGCCCAGGGGTAGGCAACCTATGGCACGGGTGCCAAAGGCGGCACGTGAGCTGATTTTCAGTGGCACTTACACTGCCCAGGTCCTGGCCAGCAGTTCGGTGGGCTCTGCATTTAAATTTAATTTTAAATGAAGCTTCTTAAACATTTTCAAAGCCTTATTTACTTTACATACAACAATAGTTTAGTTATATATTATAGACTTATAGAAGGAGACCTTCTAAAAACGTTAACGTATTACTGGCACGCAAAACCTTAAATTAGAGTGAATAAATGAAGATTCGGCACACCACTTCTGAAAGGTTATACTGTTTTATACTGCATACTATGCTGCTTCTCTTAGAGATTTAAAACAAATTGTATTATATTTATTTAAAAACAATTTTAAATAGGCAAATGTTGAATTATATTCCTTAATAAATAAGGATTCTGAGACCAGCAAGATTCTAGATTCATATGGTTACATATGGGATTGGAAAATGGGCAACAGTGTTCTGACTGAGAGAAGTTTGGAAAACTATATGAATCTAAAAAGGAAGCAGAGATGGGAATAGACATGAAAGAGAAGATAATTATTTTTTCAGTGGAAATAGGTATTGAAAACTGAAGATCAGGGTTTCAATTACCAATAATAAAAAATTAAAATCCATAATTGGTAAATAATTCAGTAATTGGTATCTCTATCTATATACCTTGTCTAATTTATAATGGTTGACTTATTTGAATTGATTAAACAAAGACTACAAATAAATCAATGATGAGTTTCATTAGCAAATTGTACAGTTAGCACACAGCAGAAAAGGAAATAGTTTCCACAATTTCAGTGAGAACGCGATCCTGCAGCGGTGACCAGCTAATCCCAGACTTGTCTTGCTTCTGATAATTGCTTAATGCTTGCTAATACTTACAGTAAGGTTGTATATAATCCCATTAGTTCCTCTTTCTATATCATGGATAAAAATACATAGTTGTCTGGTACATTTTATAAATTTTCAAGCACCTGTTTGGATGTCTGTTAGTTAACGCATTATTTATACATATTCCTGTCTATTGTGGTTAAAACATTGCTGCCTAAGGAAAACAACAGGGAATGTGTTAAAGGTCACTAGATCTTTCTCCTAATGATTTTAGCAAGTTGGTATTTTTTCCACTTTTTAGCATAACTCTCCAAGCATAGTTGGGGAAGTCTGTCTCCTAGGCAACAAAACACAGCTATATGATAGGGAATAGGTAGTCTGGAATCAGTGACCTTCCCAACTGTTTTGATTCCTGTCAAAAGCGGCGGATATATGACTTGTCGAGGAGAGGGAATTGCAACTTGGAATGCTTCAAAGTGAACACTTCCTTCTTTTGAATGATTTATGTGTACCCATGCAGCTTTAAAAAGTTGCAAGTTAAAATGTTCTGATAAAATAACCTAAAGACCTACCCAGGCAAATAACCAGAACCTCATAAATGTTACAGGAATTAATGCTAATCTGAAATAATATCTTTTTCATAAAGGAGCATGTACAGCATGTAAGCTGTCAGAACGAATCACCAGCGGGAAGATGCTGCTGTTGCTGCTTTTAGACAGTGCAGTTGTAAGGAAAAATGCATGGAATTGTTTTTTGGAGGATTATTCCATTGGCTGGGGTGCCATCATATATTTTATAAGAAAAATATTACAAAATTATCACAAGAATATTTTTAATACTTTAGATGTTATAAGTAATAGTAACCTTCTGGTAGTTAGATTAAGATCAGGGTAGCCTTACTTTTGCTAGGTGGGGTCCTTCTCATTAAGGTCCTAATCAAAAACCTCTTTAAGTCAATGAACAGACTCCTATTGACCACAGTGGGCTTTGGATCAGGACTGCACTCTTAAAACAGGACTTCATCTTTCTCCAACTTAATATTTATTTGCTAGACACAAACCATACAAGTAATAATGTCTACATGAAAAGAAACACTTCATATATTCAGAGAAAAAGGATTTACATTTTCATGATGAGTTAAAGTAGGTATATGTAGTATATACCCATTAAAATTGTGGGCCCAGATCTTCAGCAGTGGCTGAGGAGTGCAAAGTGCAAGTCTGGAGAGCTTGTACTGTATACTACTGAGAATACAGTTCCTGGGCTAAACTGAATGTGGCAAGGAATATTGGAACAAAGCAGCAAACTCTAAGATTTACATTTTAAAATCTTCCATAGGGACTTTTAGCAAAGATTAACAATTCATATTTGGCATTCATACGTTGTTACTTTATCTGGGACAGAAAATGTAACAAACTACAGATTGAGATATACAAGACCTTACATTGGCATTATTAGTATAAAAATGAAACTTCAGCATTTAAACCCTTTTTGTACTTTTCCTACATGAAAAAGGAGTAGAGGTGGGGAAGTCGGGTTATTTTAGTCAATGGTGTCTACATAGCCATCCCTTAAATGCACTATTAGTTTTAACTTGAAACCTTTTCTCAAGGGAAAACAATCTCTTTCAGACTCCCTTTTAGTGAAACTGTATTTGATTTTCTCCTGGAAAGTGCACACATGGTTTAATCTCTTAAAATGAGTGACACTGAGTTTGGTTTTTCTTTTGAGTTTGTTTTTTAAAAAGCTGTGAAATATTTTAGGAACAAATAATGTGAACCTGGAGGAAAGAGTCTCTCTCTTCCCACCCCCACCCCCCATTTCATTTAGCTAAATTGTCTCTTCAGTGAAGAAAATAAGTAATTAACAAGAGATTAACAAGCTGGCAATGTTGACCTGAAAGCCGCACCCTGTTATCAGGTAGCGATCCTGCTGAAATATTACTTGTGCTTTGCTGACTCACTGTTGCAAGTGGCTTCTTACTCCCAATTTTGAGGGAGGTGGGAATGGCAATTTAGAGAGAGCCAACCTGTCATATGGGCTGAGAAGTCTGTCATAGCTAAGGATCACTGAACCTTTTATTTTGAGGTAAAAAGCATTACAGAGAAAACATTATGAAACTAGAACCTACACACATGCCAATAAGCTTACCAGAATTCACCGTAACAAATATTCTAGCAGGAACAGTCTTTCAACCACCCCCTTTACCCCTCTAGGGGATCCCTTGTTGTTACAAGTGCATCTGAGTTTCAGCTCAGAATGAACACCTGGTCCCTATGAGGACTTAGTAGGCCCAGTCCTTCCAGCCCTACCCTCTGTGGACCAGGGGTCCTGTCGGCTTGCTGGAACAGGAAGAAGGCCATGGGACAGTTTAAAATCAGACTAATTATCCAAATCGCCTCACTTTGTGTGCTGATTCCTGGAGAATCCAGTTTGAACTAGCATATGCAAATCTCTCCAGGGAGCAGCTTCAAAAGGCTGATAAGAGAGGAATTACATGAGCATCCCACTCCCTACTAGAGAAGGTACATACAATGTCAGAACAACATATACATGTTTGCATTTTTAATACAACGGACTCCAAAGGTATTAATCCTAATTTATTAAGATTTAATTAATTTCGGTAAACTTTATCTTAATTCTATGAGGTCTGTTCAGGATATTGTTACTCTCAAAGGACTTGGTGAGAGACTGTTTACCCTTCACTAAGGAGGTGTAACTGCAGCATATTAAAGCTTTGAGCTAGCTCACTGAAAATAGCAGTGTAGTTGCGGGGACATGGGCTGGCAGCATAGGTAGCTGCCTTGAGAACATACCCAGTATTCTGCTTGGGATTGTTCTCAGGTAGCTAATTCGTACTGCTGCCCGCACCACCACAACTACATTGCTATTTTTAGCAAGCTAGCTCAATCAAAGCCAGCTCAAAGTCTACTCGTGGTATAGTTGCACCTCCCAAATTCAGTTCAACAGAGTGAGAGAAAGCTTAGGAGTAGTCAGGTTTGGGAAGAAGGTTATCACAAAGCTTATATTCTTCTTAAATTACTTAAGCCCTAGTTTGGAGACTGAAATGGTGCATAGACCTTGTGCTGGCCTTCTGCAGAAGGGTGAATTTTGCTACAAAGCCTGGTCTCTGGAAGTATCCTTAATGTCAGAAGAAAGAAAAGGGAAAAACTTAACCCATACAGAAACTGAGATATTAATGATTCATTATTAAACATAGGGTTGATTTCTCTTTTAGCTTTACAGTACGTTTATGCCAACATAGTGCTTCTCAATGAGCGAGATCAACATTTTGGAGGTGAGAGAGAGACGAAGCTAGGGCTTGATTTCTTGTGTCCTTGAGCATAAAATAATGCATGTAATTAACAATTGTCCTTTCTCTCTCTCTTAATGGTACTGAGAGAGACGTAACGTGAGCAATTGTAGTATTTTGACTTCATGCTGAAAAATAATTTTAATTCTTTTTGAGTCATCACTGTTCATAAAGTGGACAGTATTCTGAATCAATGAATGGTGTTTTAAAAGTTAGTATAGATTGAAGTGGGACTGCTTCTGTTATTGACAGTCTTTTCCAAAATCTACCTTCATATTTAGGCAACTGTGCTTTATCTTGTTGGCAATCTGAGATTGGCGCACCACACCTTTTAAACAGGGGGGTTGGGGGCGGGGTATTTGGCTGGCCGGCCTAATGAAGGGAACAGTGCTTTATGGCTGGGGGTAGGGAAAGGTGAAAAGTGCTGCAGAAGGGGGGTCAGCATGGTCACTGACTCATCCCTGCAAATGCAGGGTTTAAAAGAAGCAGCTCTGTGCCTGAAGCATCCCTTTTACACAGAGCAGGCTGAGGCAGGACCCACCCTCCTTCCACTTTTGTGGTAAAATACCAGGTTTGGTCAACATCTGCTGTGGGCATTACTCTAGCCTCTCCTTTTTTAGGGGGTGTGGGAAGGAATTTTTCCCTTACCACCATTAAACACAGCGCACTTACAAGCTTATGGTTTTAAGCCAATAGTAAGACATTATAAAAACCTAACCAGATTAGCTTTTAAACTGTTTGTTTCTATAAAGAGCCCCAAATACTTTAAATGAAGTCAGAACCAGGAATTTAAACCATATTGGCTTAGGTGCAGTTGGGTTTTTTTTTGCCTTCCCCACAGCAGGTTCAGGAAGGGCTCCGTTCATGTATGGCATTACAAGCAGTAGGCCATATGTCACAACTCATCGTTTTTAAGTGTAGGGCGGATGTCCAGTGCAGGTACTCCATAGGAAAGGCATACAATGATGGATAAATGGCTTGGAGAGGCTTTAAAAAAAGGTGTTGTTTAAAGGAACGAATGGGAGGTGGTTTGGGACTCCTACGATTGGTATGGCAGGGAGTGAACCCCCATTGTTATAGCTCACCTTACCCCTCCTACGAGGGGATGGAGGGTGGATGGTAATGTCCTGGCAATGCTGGAGGGACCTGGCTGGAATAAGAAGGGTAGCTGATAAAAGCCCCCCAGGGAATTATGCAATAAACATGGGATTACCTGCACTGTACACTGTTATCTGCTGCGTAGTCCCAGACATTTACTGATAAAGTTGCAGCTTGATTTAACCCCATGTCAAATGTCTCCTGTCTTTCTTTCGATTTGGCCAGGCAATGACTCTTTGTAAAGAAAGAACACATGAGAAAAAACATATTGCTTGTATGGTTGTGTTTTAGGAAACAGTAAGCTTTTGTTTTGATATCTTTTGTTTAAGGTGTTGGGGTGGGAGCTTCTTTGTTGATGATTGTATTGCCGCATATCCTATTACTGTCAAGGAGTGCCCGGCACAGCTAAGGAGAGGTATATATAAAAGTGGCCTTTGCATTCCACTGATCCTGGGCCATCTGTGTGCCTGCCTGGTCTGCTAGTATAATTTAGGCTAGGCTTCATCCAACTGGAGTGCAGGAACTGCATAACTGAAAAATAGCTCTGCAGATGTGGGCGAGTAAGCACATTCTGCTTGTCTGAGACAATTGATTCTTTTGCCTTCAGGTGGCTCTAAATGACTCTGATCCTGAGAAGCTAAAAATGCACCGAGATCAGCTGCACATAAAGCATTCCCTTACAATGGCAGCACAGAGTGAGGTTGTTAAAGGAGTTGCTAAAAGGACTATACATCACCAATGGAGACTCTGTACAGGAGTGATCCTTCCGTAACCAGCCAATATGCCTTTAAGTAAGGGTTACCATCAGTGCAGTGACAAAGCTGCTGTACCACATCCTATCCTCTGGGCTTT
The DNA here is from genome assembly GCF_003597395.2 of Chelonoidis abingdonii. Classification (NCBI taxonomy): domain Eukaryota; kingdom Metazoa; phylum Chordata; order Testudines; family Testudinidae; genus Chelonoidis; species Chelonoidis abingdonii. The sequence continues at coordinate 193,380,833 of NC_133769.1, forward strand.
CATTTCCCCCTGACTCTCATTGTTCCAAGCTTGAAGTCATTCCTGTGGGGAAAAACAAATACTGGCATTTGTGAAACTAGTTTGTCCAAATAAATGTTTTGAGATCTTTCTGAAAACGTAGCCATTTACTTAAGTACCCATTTTGTTTCCTCTTAATGATAGGTTTGCATATATGTGAAACAGGCTAACAGTAAGCTTACTGACAGATAACCAGATATGAAAGATCATTATGCTTCTTTTGAAGACTCGTTTGTAACAACATGGCTTCTTCATCTACAACCAGCCACTCATTTGTGTTTAACTTTAAGGGATCGAGCAATGTGGGTCCTGATAGTCCACCTATATTGTAATTGTCGGCAGAAACCAAACAAGAAAAATGGATCAGTTGCTGTGTCATGTGCACACTCTGAAATTGGATTCAATTATCCACTGTACTAGAATTCTCTGATGGCCAAGAAAGTAATGATTCTGAAGTCTGACTGCCAGATCCATAGCTTTAATGGAGGTAGCTTAACTGGGTTCATTCAGCACTAGAAATTACCACCTATAAAGTAGAGAAAACTGAGCCACAGTTCAGAATTTTAGGCACAACAACTCTCATACTTGCTCCCATATTCCAGGAAAGAACATACCTCTGATCTGTTCAGTTGTATTTGCATAAGTTCAGAAGTTGGTGCTCTAGGCAAACTGAATGCCTTGTCCATGAAAGAACCTTTTTTTTTTCCCCCTGATAAAGTTGTACTTTGGCTGGCACTTGCCTTTTCTTTTCAAAATTATTCCTCCATATCACATTAACAATGCCATTTGCTTACCATTGTTATGTCTAAAATCATCTACGCTAAAGGGGGTTATATAACCTCACCTTGATATAAGGCTGACAAACAAAAGCTATTTGGACAGAACAAACATTGAGAAAGATGAATGCTTTATTTGTGGCATATGCAGGAAAGAACAAGGTTGCTAAAATATCAGAGCCCATCATTTCAAGCTTTTTCTGAACAGCCATCTTTGAGGTCTTTAGCAGATGGGGTAAAACTCCTTCAGGTCAGAAACTCACTTGTAGGTCAGTTTTCACTTAAGGATAGAGTAGAATGTTGCATGAGGAGTTCTGCAAACTTTGAGGGTCTTTTCACTCATAACAAGATGTCCATCTCATTGACTAAAGCATTTGGTCATCAAGTCTTGAAAGTCACTATCATCCTTCTTTGAGTCTTCTTTTCCTGTCTCTTCTTTTCCCACACTTCCTCATTTGTGGATTGCTTGTTAATTCACAGTGGTCTATTTTGAGATGGACAGAATCTGGGCATAAGAACATGCCAATTTTGCTCTTAATTGTAAATTTGTCTTCTTTTAGGAAATTCAACAGTCTGGAGAAGAAGGAATTAATGTTATGCAATAGGGTTATATTTGCTTCAGAAGATATCATTCTGGAGTTCTTCTGCAGTTCTTTACATTCTGCACAAAAAAGTACCCTGTTCAGCTCTCTCTGTACTCTGGCCTGATGGATCCCCTGCTATTGGAAGACCACAAGAACAAAATTTGTGCTATTTTCATCATGACTTCTTCCTCCCTTGAGGCCTTTGAGATACTTCAAGTATTTTGGCAATTTGAGTGAGCTAGAATTTCCTAGTTTGCAGAGGCTCATTCTGTATATGTTGAGAACATGGCAAGAGGCACCGTGTGCACCAAATATAGCTTAGAGCAGCTCTGGTTTGCTGCACATTAACTTGACATTTATCCTCAGATTTAATTGAGTGGTAAACTGCCAAATCAGCATCCAGGTGTCCCTACAATCCAACATAAGGTCTTGAAGGTCTCAATAAAACAGAATTTAAATGCTTTTTAAGTAATCGGCTCGTGGTCACTCATCCCAGTTAAGCTGACAACCCTATTTTCTGGGTCCTTATTAAGTGATGCCAACTCTAATACTCTGCATTTTCACAGAACCCAAACCTCTTGATGCTATCCATCTGGATTTCCTGATAATGACTGCTGACACATTCCTCACTGGCGCTCCAAAATGCGTAATTCTAAGGATGTGAAATAATGATGAAGACACTTTAAATGAATCCTGGAGACTTTGCCCCAGCAAAACTCCATTCACTTCAGTAGAACTCTTGCTAGAGTAAAGACTGCAGGAGTACACCCATTATCTTTTAACATAATAATTGTCAGAAGGATGAGTTAGCAGTATTCAGGAAAGAGAAAAATAAAATAGTGTATTACAACTGTAATCTCTTCTGAGTAGAGATGTATCTTCCTTTGTCTTGCACTGTATGTTACTGAGAGCAGTATTGGTGCTTAACACGGAGTCTGGGGGATGAGGGGACGGGAGAGAGATTGATTTTTCTTTGAGTATATGGTGTCTGGTAAGTGAATACGATTTCTGTGCACCAAATAGTCTCTTCCTATTTCCATTGGCCATTTACATGTACATTTTATCCTCCAAGATGATTAATTTAATTCTACTTGTGGTGTATGTAGCTGTGATTCTGTTTTGTTCATTCTTTGCTGCTTTTTCTTAATCCAAAATAAAAGTAATCTAGAATGTAAGCACTTTTTGCTCTGTGTAGAAAACAATAAAGAAAACTGAGAGAATTATACGTACATGCTCCACATTACTATATAGAGAGAATTAAAAAAAATATACTGAACTGATCAGAATTTGAAGGTAGAATATCCTTTTTTTTCATGATTGAATCATTTTCAGTTACTAGAGCTGGAGCTATTACATAGCTGTATGTTTGGGTTGACTTTGAAATCACAAATATATTTTAAAGCAACATATTGATTTCAGCTATCTAGTTTGTAGTTGTTTTGGGGTTTTCCCTCAGAGTTATGTGGTGAAATTTACTGTCCGTTTGTATTTCCACTTATCTTTCCAGATTTTCTTTTTAATTTATAATATAACTGTATTGCCATTGTTGTGCTAGCAAATTTGGACTGTGTGTGTGTGTGTGTGTGTGTATACACACACACACACACACACAGAAAGAGAAAAATATGTTTTTTATTACCTTCCAATACCTGCATTTAGGATTCTGTTGTCAACTTATTGGCAATGTAAACCCAGTGCTGCGATAACATACGGGAGCTATATTCTGTACAGTTTGTGAGGTATGTGTGCTGTCCTTAACTTTTCCAGGATAAATGTGGTTCCTGTCAGGTTAGATAAAGAAAATTATTTTTTAATTCTGTACATTGTCAAATATAGCTGTGATTAAATTACCAAACTATTTAAGAGCTTCAGCCTTTTCTGTGTACCTATGGAATTGTTTATTTTGAGTGTTACTTTCTAAAAAAGTGTGAGAATTCAAAATTACACTAGTAGGTGGGAGAGCACGTCACTGGCAGCTGATAGCCCCAAGTTTGTAAGTGACCTCGGCAAACTAATTTTTCAAACTGTTAAGTGACAATAAGATTATAGTAATACCCCATTTTGCAGTTTGGGTGGAAGACTGATGGCTGCTTTGCGTTTGTGACATCCTTGACAACTGATACATTCAAAAGCAGTGACATCAAAAGAAATATTTCCCTTTTCTATTTGCTGCATCAGCAGCTGATTGAGGAGATGGAATATTGGCATGGGGAAAAGCTAAAGCTGTCTAGAGCCAATTGGTCTAATTTTTTTTCCATCTTGCAACTAAAAAGTTTTCAAAGCAGTGGTCTTTTTGATTAATAAAAAGTTAACAGGAATAGTTTGTTCTGTTAGGGTGTTCAATGGTAGCAAAGTCAGCATTAAATAAGATGTATCTTTTCTTAAATGTGACAGACCTGAGTAACTGCTTCACAGAACATATTAAACGTATAACACTGCTTATAACTGGGCATAATGCCATTTATTTCAACGAATAAGTCAGACTAGAAAGTGTAATAAGGTTTTCACACGATTCCTCAGCTGAGGCGGTTTGTAAAAGTACTAGTGATACAGTACAAAGGGAGTGAAGCTGAGAATAAATTTTAAATTAATAACTGGCAGATCTGAGGCATTTTATAGACTGTCTGAAAAGGAGATTTGACTGTGTTTCTGAATAACTGGCTAACAGTGTCCCTAGGAAATTTGATCTTCATTAAGTCAGTGCGGCTTCCACCAGGTATAATTTCCCCAGATACAACCATGCTTATATTTATTGATTTCTAAATCTGAGCAATGCAGTGATTCTGAAGGAAGTACAATATTCCTGAATGTGTATGGAATTTAGCATGTAACATCTGTCCTGACTCTAACAGGCTTACGGAATAAAGTCACAAAAGCTAAATTATGGTAAAGGTAGCACGAAAAATCTAAAGTTTTTTCATGCAAATGCCTTGACTCCAGCAAGGCTCTCAGGAAAATAGAGCTGTCAGTTATACATCTGCAGCCCTGAGGATAACACTTCTGTTGGCTAGAAAATTGGCTGAAAAGGACGGTTTTGTAATTAGGGCCTTGGATTGAGGATATTCCTGAGGGTACTATCCCTGGCCCTTCAAAAGACTTCCTTTGTGCCATTGGGAAAATTGCCTAATCTCTGTCTGAATGGGGAAGATACTTCCTTCCATCCCCTGTCTGTCTTGGTCAATTTATGTATAGTCCCCCTTTCTGAGAGCTTAGTGTTACCAGGTACCATAGTACAGCTCCTACTAAAATGAGGCCTTGGTCTTAGATGGCATTACTAGTGCTACCTTAATGCAAGTACTAACGAAATAGCATTTGAAAATGAGAATAATTCACACACCTCTACCAAATTACATTATTTCTTTCTGTAAAGTCTGAGGCAAGAAAAGGAAGAGAATAAACAGTTTCTCAGGCCAACTTTCTGGAGTCTTGCCTTCCTGAATTTACCCATTGCTGATTAATGGGTGCAATGAAACTGCTAATGAACATGGTTTAGATACAAACATAGGCAAGGACAAATTGTTTTTAGAAAATGCAGTTAGCAGGAATGTTTAGCCACAGCTTCTGAAGTAGCGCTGATGGGCAAACAACCTAAATAGTTTTAAAATAGAACTTGATCAGTTCAGTTCATGAATGGATTATATGACATGTTTGCCTGCGATAGTAAGGGGTTTGTCTTGATAAGGTCCGTTCCAGTCCTATATTCCTATGTAACCGTGCTTGTTGCTGGCATCCGTCGTCTTCCTTCCAATTCATAAAATTGAAATTTGGTTTTAATGTATACACCCTGTAAGGTTCTGTGTGCCTGAAATACTGCCTTCTTTTTCATGTTACATAATGGATGGGATGCTCAGGGTATATTCAAAAAAAGGAAGATTAAAAAAAAGTAAATCAACCTGTAATGTAAAAATAAATTTGAAATTGACAACATTTAAGGTTTTAATTTATTATGATCTACTAAACTGGCTTATTGTTGTTTAAGAAGTACATGTTTGCTGCCAAGCTTTAACAAGAGTTAAGCCACTGAAGCGGTGCAAGTCACCGGGTAAGCATCTGGAACCCGAGCTGTGGAAGTGCTAAAGCAGCTTTTGACAGCAATAGCCTCTTCTGCAGGTGCAAAGACAATAGTTTTTCATTTCAGCTTATTCAACTAAGTGATTAGTTCATTCAAAGGTAAGAAATCAATTGGGAGGAAAGCTTTCTTTTTCAATCTATGAATAAAAACTATAAGATCTATACATTCTAAAATGGTAACTAGAAACGATTAGTTCAGTAAGTAACTACAGATAATACTTGGTTGAACAAATCAGTTTTAAATGCAAAACATGTTCTGATAAATTTTGATATTTTTTCTTGTGTGTCTAACACTTAAAGGTAGTTTTAATTTAATAAAAAATGGGTTTGTCTCTGTTTGTATTTTATATTAATTTGGATTTCCATTCAATTAGTGCTTGACACACATCATAAGTAAAAAGTTAGTCATGATCTAGTGAATAAGAAATTCATCTTTCAACATTTTCTAACAAACATTTAAAAATTAAGAATCTGAATAAAGGTAAGTTAAGCTATATAACTGTTTAAATAATTGCTTACAGTGTATGCTTCTGGTTAGCAAGAAGAAGCATCAAATTTACTCTGAAGGCTGTATTCAGTTGCAAATGTGTTTTAATGGTTTAATGAGAACCAACCTTTCTTTAGGGAAATAACTAAATACATAAATTCAAAAAAAAAATTAAAATGGATTATATCCTGCTTGCTGATTTAAATCATGAATGAAATTGGTGATTTAAATCAATCCACCTGGGATGAAAGTGTCTAGATTTATATATCTGAGTTCAGACAGAGTGATAAGGAAGAGAGTTCTCTCTCTGGAATCTTTCTCCATCTGGTCTGTCACAATGTACAGCATGTGCTGAAGGAGAACAAGTCTAAAGTCCACATTTACTTTCCTTAACCCACATTTAACCATGTGGTGTAAGGGAAGAAAGGATTAATACAGAAATGGAATGCATTTCAGTTTTTGTAGACTAGCTTTGCTGTTGCTGCAGTTGACAGATTAGATATTATAATCCTGTTTTATTATAAATTCTACATATGCCTAGAACATTTTAGTTATTAATATAATAACAAAAATTAGTAAAGTGGTATTGAGAGGAATCTGGAGGTTATAGTATACAATAAATAAAATGAGTTAAACTATTTTATAAAGACTGTGTGTGAGAGGGAGAGAGAGATGTTGTATTAGGTGCCATTAATAGGAGTGTCAGTATAAAACAAGCAAGTAAATAATTCTACTGCTCTTGACCATGCCTCGGCGGCATTTGGAATGCAGTGTTTATTTAGGGCAGTAATTTAAAAAGGAAAATTAGAGTTCAGTAGAGACAAACTCAAATGATAGATGTGGTTTGGTAAATAGGACCTCTGAGGACGGAATAGAGCAAATTGTGCACATTTAGCCTACATGAAAGAAGAGTGAAGGGAGAGAGGATAATTGTCCACATGTACAAAAGGATATGTTAAAGTGGACGGGGACAATAATGCATTAGTTAGTAAAGAACAGATGAGTAGTAGTAGGATTAAAAGGCAGCATGGTGGATTAAAAATCGGGTAGGTGGTGGGAAATATACAGGAACAACTTGGTGGTAGAATGAGCTGTGAAAGGGGAATTACAGAATCAATTTAACTGGATATGTTCAAGGCTACAATTGCTAATGAACTTGAAATCAGTCCTGCCATCAACTAGGACTAAATGACCACTAGGGGTGCTTTCTAACCAAATTAATTCAATGACAGCGAGTACTTTAAGAGGATGATATACTGCTTATCACAACCTGAAAGCACTGAAAAGCTATTAAACTACTATCCCTTTTAAGAGGCATTTTTAAAATCCAAAATTTTGTAAAATTTTATTTCAGGCATTAGACCTTCTGGAGATTTTAGATGTGTTTTATTTCCTGGTATGTTGTTTGTTTTCCATGATGTGGTTTCTTAGGAGCTTGAAAGTTTTATTCTTACATGGTAAAGAATAAGTTTTTCTTCATATTAAATGTTTGTTTCAAATCCAGCCATATTTATCTTGCCTAACCTTCTTCTGATGCCCCAGCATTATCAATGAGTACAACACAGCTTTGGTAATAGCATTTAATAGAGAACCTACACAGCTACAGTGTTGTACATTCTGTAAGCACTACAATAAACAACTAGCTTTAAAATGGCATAGTGATTTGTAAAAATAATTAATTAGACCAAAATAAAGCCCTAGAATCTTGAATCCCAAAGTTTTCTCTTGAACATGTATTTTTTAGATGCCATGCTTTAAGACTCAGATTTGTTCCTGGGCCTAGTGCAGGGGCCAAGGTGTGACAGTTTGCAATTTCCCCTCTGTTCAAGAATTGCTGGGGGCCAGCATGGCTTCTCCTATAGGTGGAGCAGCCTGGAGGGCTGGTCTAACTTGGATGCCTGCTGCAAGAATCCCTGTGACAAAGCATTCTAACCACTCCAATGCTGCGAATGAGAAATATTCTCCCTGCCCATCAACATGCCCCAGACTCTACCTTGTGCTTGGGATGGGGAGGGGGAAGTGGAGCAGGCAGCACAGAGTTGGCTCTGCAGCTCTCAAAGAGAGACACCTGTACTTGGGATACTTCATGGGGGTGGGGTGGGGGGCTTATGGCCCTTTTACACCTACTATTCCAGTGCAAAGGTGGTGAAACACACCAGTGAATTCCACCTGAAAACATCTTTTGATTATTTGTGTCTTGAGTTACTGGGTGAGAATCTTAAACAATTTTTTTCTGCATCCACTGAAGGTGAAAACAGTTACCCAGGAAACACACACAGCCTTTACTGCAGCTTGCTTCATGTGGTGTCCAAGGCAATATATCTTCAGAATTTGTAGTTTCCAATAGTCTTTTAGTTAACCCTGTTACAAAGTGAAACAGGATATTGTTCAATTAATATAAGGTCATATTTTTAATACACTTCTACCATGAGCACACAAGTTGCTGCAATATACTCAGAAGATCCATGGAACCAAGCTATCTGGAGGCATTCTGTTATGTTTAAGGGCATGGAGAGAGTTTGTCATCAAGTAAACCAGAATGTTCATGCTATCTGGTCTTATAGGAAATGTAGTGTACAAGTTTGTTTTGTTTTATGCTAAACTTAAACTTAAAAATGACATTATCAATGACTCTTCTGTTCAAAGTATTAAATTCTGTATCATTACAGTATTATGGAAATTAATATACAATAGCTCTGTAACTGTCTGAAACAGCAATGGAAATGCATTGCTTTAGGGTTTCTGTGCAATAGCCTTTCAATTTTGCCAGACTGCTAAAGTGTTGTAAGCACAGATATAATAGAGGAGGTGATTTTGAATCAGTGTAATTAATGTAAATTACATCTTTTGATTATATCTATTTTTCTGTCCATTTTATCTTGCGTATTAACTGTACCCATTAATGTGGATACCTTTCTCTTTAAGTCTTTGACTTATTTTCAGTGGGGTGCAATTTAACAAAAGAAATGCCTACCACATTCCAGCTGTGGTTGTGACCTTGTCTGCTCTTGCAACCTAAGAAAGGCTGATCTGTATAAGATTGGAGACATTTGTATTAAACAAACGGTGCCAGAATGAGTGGTTTTTGAAACTCAGTTGCATTCTTCCTTCTCTATGAGAGATACCTTTTGGGTATCATACCTGGAAGCTGTTTAAAGCTCATAGAGACATTGCACAAAAAAACCAGAGGAGTGTAAAAAAGAAAACAAAAACAAAAAAACCCCCACACACACCACATGTTCCCTTTGATATTGCAGTTGAAATTGTAGGTATTGTAGATAAAGTATATTATAATTATCCAAACTAGCTGATTTGCTTGCTCAGGCCACCAAACTCGACTCCCCCGAAAAAGAGCCATGATAGTTCTAACAACCACTGTGTTTTAATTTTGGAGTGAAGGTATAGGTCTCTGTCTGTGTGAGGGTTGGAGGGGCACACAGAAGAAGAGGAGCACACCATTAGTGACCAACCATGAAAAGAGTATTTTAAATCTGTATACTCCAAACAGTGGATTGTGCAAGGGGAGTTTGTAGATGGGTTGCAGGTGGGAGGTTGGAGAGTGAGCTCACCCTGCAGTGGCAGCTCCTGTCCCATCGAGCTGGGCTTGATTCCTCAGAGTGTTGCAACCTCATGCATGGGGTTGCAGGGTGACTCGGGTTTGGCTTGTCTGCTCCTCCATTATGATGGCAGGGTGACTGGGCCAAATTTGAGTGGCCAAACCTGAGTTCTATGCGCCAGGTTGCAATTCCCAGAGTAGGACCCACCCTGTGGGACAGGAACCATTGCTGCAGGAGGAGTACAGGCCTTCACACCAGGCCAGGATTAGGGTTGCAATGCCAGGATGGAGGGAATTGCTGCAGGTAGTCAACACTGCGTCAGCATGGCAAGAAGGACAACATAGCGGCAGCGGAGGAAGACACTGACCTATGATTTTGCTCTCCCTGTCACTGGCAAATTTGGATCCTGTATAGGGGGCAAAAAAAAATATGCAGTTGATGGTTCACCTTACTGAAAAGTTTGGGAGACACTGCTTTACATGACTTCCCTTGCATTACATAAGACCTTTATGGCAGAGGCAAGGACAGAATCCAGTTCTCCAGGACGGTATTCCACCTAGCCACAAGACTGACCTTTCTCTTCTGCAATCCCCAGTTGCATTCATTACAAAGCTTCCAACTTCTGCAACAAATGAGGCAGGGCTCTTATAGACAACAGCCTCTGTCTCTACACAATCCTGAGATCCCTAGAGCAGGTCTACCCTGTGCACTGACTGAGACAGAGAGGGAAAAATATAGTACATAGTCACATAATTAAAGACTGTATTATAATGCATAGCTACAAAGGGCTCAGTTAGGTTGCCTGTGCAACCTAAATACGGATATTTCCTGACTTTTGAGTGCTTGACCTTGCAGTGTTAATAATGTTCTTTTAATGTGTAGGTGTATCTGTGTAATTTCCTAATTAAAAAAAAGAGAAAAAAAAATCATGTGGCATCTTATGGCCATTAACAGGGATGGAACCTTTCCGTGCGTTGCACAGACTGCAACCTCAATCTCCTTGCCCACCCAGTCTCATTTTCCCTTCACCTATTGATTGCCAGTGCTGCCCATTTCCTTATGTCTCCCAGTCACATTCTCCGCTCCAGTCCTCTCTGTCAGTCCTCTCTCAACACCAAGGCTTCCTGTCTCCTCAGTATTCAAATAACTGGTTACTTTCCATGCTGCCTGGGCTCAGCAGGTGGACCACTGAGAACACAGAATAAAGTACCTCTGCTCTTAAAGTGCCCAGACCTGGACCCAGTGTGTCCGACTGCAATGGAAGGCAAGTCTTGCTCAGACTGGAACATGCTTAGGTGGAATCTTTTTGAGATATTGAGCTGTTAAAATCTAAGTAGTCTCTACTAAGGATGTGCAAACTGATTGTTTTTCAAAGGTCAAATTTGGGTGGATTTTCACAGGGATGGCAAAAGGTATATCCTAGACAAAAAGTCTGTCACTCAGCCAGATTTCAACTCTGCCCCAAGGAATTGGACTAGAGATTTAAAAACAAAAATTGCCAGCATATTTTAATATGGACAAAACAGCAAAGCTTTTCTGAGCCTTGTTCTTAGATATGGCTCAATCCTTTTGGGTGGCATTTTCCAAAAGAATTAGCCTTGGGCCCACACCCAACTTGGCCTGAGCTGTTGAAATTTGATGAAGTTACAACCCAACTGGAAACAAGGTCTTATAATGGGAAGTGTCAGGCAGGCAACCTTAATAATGGGTGTTACTGTAAATCTTGCCTATAATAATGTAGTTTGTAAAGTGTTGAGAACCTTTGATGAAAGGTGCTGCATGTGAGATTTTATTTTTCTTATTTCCTTTGTTTAATATTACATTGTTATATTAGCCAATTACAGATAGAGAGAAAATATTGATTACCACTCTAACAACAATTTCCAAATGCACGTTTTAGAGAAATTCAGTAGTTCATGCCAGCATAATGGAGATTTGAATCAAACCTAACATTTATTATGAACATCTCTGGTGCTAGTTTCAGTATGTTTTAAATGTGTATTTTATACTCCTTTTGATTTTTCTGCATATCATTTTTACTAGACCAAAATGAAAATGGAGAATTAGTAGAGCCAAACTCTATGAATACTTACTCTTGTAAGTAACTCTGTTGCAGTCAAGGGGGCTGCTAACGTGAACAATGATTTGTGGGCCCAGGCTGTTAAGTGACTGATTGGGGACTACATTCTTCTTGCAGGAGCACCGGCAGCCTTTTTGGCACCATAGGTGGTGGAAGGTCCCGCCCCCGAAATACTCCTGACAACCGCGGCGGCCGAACACCTGGCTGCCGCCACCCCCCAAATGTAGTGCCCTAGGCGACTGCCTGGGTTGCCTAATGGGTTGCGCTGGCCCTGTCTGCTTGCCATATCCATGGTTTCAATCAGACTGCTCACCACATGGGTGAAATCTGGATTTAGATTGGGCAAAATAAATTATATTTTGTATTGTATTGGCATTGTGGTTGTGTAATTAGCTTTCACCAAGCCAGTAACAAAAGTGAACCAGTGTGGTGACACACAAGCTAACAAGAAGCCAACACACAAGAAGGCCTCAGGAATCTCAGTCCCCGTCTTACTAACCAGGCAACTGGACTTCTGTGATAAATGATTAAAACCAGAACATTTTATGTGATTTCTTTCAGTCCCAAAGGACCAGCCACTTCCCCAGGTTAAAATATGCCTTCAGGATTTCACCAAATACCATGCTGCAACCAATTCCTTTAGTAAAGTAGAGGTTTATTAATAAAAAAGAAGAGGAGACTTAATAGTTAAAGGAATCATATACATTAGTTGATTTCAGAGTCTGTAGATCAGGATAATAGCATGCAATAAGTCTCCCTGGATCACCTGAAAGATTGGGGGTCATCGGTCCTTCATTCAAAGCTTCTTTGTTAGAAATCACAGTCCAGAGAAGTAGAGGAGGACTGAAGACAAAGCAGTGAGGTCAGTCTTTTATATCCTCAGCCCATGGGCATGGAAAGTTAATGACAAAAAGAGGGAGTCTTAGATCACATGCCTTTACATTCCTTGCCATGTGACAGCCATTGCCTCAGTATTCTCTGAAATGTCTCCAGAAAGGGCTCACTGGGAGAGTTGAGTCTCCAATAGCCCATCAAGACATGGATGGCTAGTTTGGATGTAAATGTGTCTTGTGGGTGTCATCCAAAAACAAAAACACATTTAAGATGCAAACACATAGCTAGTATTCATAACTTCAGATACATGGATTTAAACAGGATAAGTATAACCAACCTATTATAACTTTTCTATTGATACCCTACATGACATACTTTGTGTAAGATGTATTGCAATTTTGTAACAGTGGTAACTGTATTAGCATAAATAGTTATCTTTCTTGTAATATAGCATCACACCTAGACAGAGCTGGATGAAGAAAATTAATATTTTGTGGAGGACTTTGCTTTATTGAAATCTGGGAACAAACCCCAAAACTTACACTGTTCTCCACAAAAGGAAACAGATCAGGTTCTGGGGCAGTCTGCCTGGTGGACTGCCATAGACACTGGAGTCCTAGGAACTCGAAATGCCAAGGAGCTGCAAGCCTTGGATCTGGGGCTTTGATGGTCTCTGCTCCTCATAGGCCACCAGGCAGTATTGTCAGAAGCCTGTCCTTGAAATGTTTCGATTTTCATGAAATGGACAAGTTCCAAAGAAATATTTTGTTGTAATTTTTCTGACCAGCTCTACCAAGTCATGCGACCAAGACTGCACAATGCTGGACTTTAGTACAAACAGAACAAAAATCAGTCCCATCCCAAAGAATTTACAATCTAAATGTAAAGTACAATCTAGGTCAGTGACGTGCAAACTTTTCCTGTTGTGCCCTTTTCTTATTATTAACAGAATTTGTTGTGCCTCCCTTACTTCTGTGCTGCGGCGGCTGCTGAGCAGGGTATTAACGTTGTTTGCGTCCCAGAGGACTATTATTTTTAATTCTGCTCCCACTCTGCAATACCCACTCAAACTATTATGCCAGCTGCAGGACTAGCGAGTTCCCAGGTTCTTCCCACCTCCACAGAGAACCTCTGGCCCCTTCCCATGGGACTGTGCTCCCATGTTGTGCACCACTGATCTAAGTATAAATTTTATGGACTTTAGTCCTAATCCCACTAAAATCAGTACCAATATTTCCATTGAACTTTAGTGGTTATGGGATAGGGCCCTGTGTTTGTCTGTTGGCTTCAGTTTTTGCCTCTACACAGTGTGCCTTGTGTTTTATATATATTTTTAGATTAATTTTAATGTTGCTGTTTGTGGTTGAAGTGTTACAACCCATGGGATAAATATTAATAGCTGTTTATAAAACTGCAACATAATAAATTAGATTACCTTTTTTGCAGAAGTAGCTGGTCTTGTATAGGATATAGCCATATGGATCATTCTGGTTTGCCTTTATCCCTGCTGTGTGGGTTTTTTTTGGTTTTTTAAACTGCACCACAAATTAAAAAAATAAATCCTAAATGTTAAGATGAGGTAAAATAAGAGACTTCATTAAGGAAAATGTTGAATTTTTATAAATTTCTAGAGCAAATATGCATATTAATTTCCTTGATTTTTTTTTTTAACCAAATAAACTGGCTTTGGTCAATCTAACCAACTGTATTTCTTTCAACTGAAATGTGATCTGTTTTGTGGCTTGACTAATACTGCAAATAGGTAAGTTAATGATTTTTTCCTCTGAAATTGTATGTGCAATATTATTTGACATAGACTGTCAGGGTTGGAAGGAACTTCAGCAGGTCATCTAGTCCAACCCCCTGCCCAATGCAGGACCAATCTCCAACTAAATCGCCAAATGGCACCCTCAAGGGTTGAAATCACAACCCTGGGTTTTTCAGGCCAATGCTCAAACCACTGAGTTATCCCTCCCCCCAGTGTAGCATGAATAAATAATTTAACCATTCTAATATTTTTAAAAAGTTTAAAGTTTGTGTCTATTAATCAATGCACAGTATCTATACTAATTGTCAATTTCTTCATACTTTATATATTTTTCCTTGAACAGTCAGCATGCTCACCTCATTTCTGTGCCTTAGAGCCACTAATCTGGACTGATTGGTCCTTCTGCATGCAATACAAATGAAAAAGGGAAAACCTATCAGATTACAGTTATAGACTTATTTCCAACAGAGGAAAAAAACCACAAGTCCACTTCAGTAGGATTACAGTTTATTTTCCCTATATTTTTACAGATGATCGGTTTGTAATATATAAGGCTCTACCAAATTAATGGCCATGAAAAACACACCACGGACTGTGAAATCTGGTCTTCTGTGTGCTTTTACCCTATACTATACAGATTTCATGGGTGAGACCAGCGTTTCTCAAAATGGGGGTCCTGATCCAAAAGGGAGTTTGCAAGCGGGGAGGGGGTCGCAAGGTTATTCCAGGGGGTTTGCGGTATTGCCACCTTTACTTCTGCGCTCACTTCAGAGCTGGGTGGCTGGAGAGTGGTGGCTGTTGGCTGGGCCCCCAACTCTGAAGGCAGCGCCCTGCCGTCAGCAGCACAGAAGTAAGGGTGTTAATACCATTCCATGCCATCCTTATATCTGTGCTGCTGATGGCGGCGGCTCTGCCTTCTGGGCTCCAAGCTGCCCATCTCTGAATGCAGCACTGCCACCAGCAGCAGCACAGAAGTAAGGGCAGCAGTATTGCAACCTTCCCTATGATAACCTTCTGACCCACCCGCAGTTCCTTTTTGAATCAGGACCCCTGCAATTACAACACCCTGAAATTTCAGATTTAAATAGCTGAAATCATGAAATTTACAATGTTTAAAATCCTATGGCTGTGAAATTGATCAAAATGGATCATGAATTTGGTAGGGCCCTAGTAATGTGGCAAACTTTGGGGTCAGGAGTAGGAAGTGGCAGAAAATGCTTGGGTTCTACTCCCTCCAACTTTCCATAGCAGGAACCTTATATCTCCCTAATGACAATGTATAGGACTTACCTTACTCATTGCTGTTTTGGCCTCCCAACACTTTCATTATAAAAATCCAAACCTCATGTATTGTCTCAAGAATATATGCATGTAAAGATCACCAGGATAGCTTGTGAGGGTTGATTGGAATCTGAATAAACTTTTACCAGTCTTTGTGGTAGACTCACCAAAACTTTGTTTACTCTCAAAGCAGCTGCTTAACTGCTACTAATTTTTATATCCAATTCACAAATGTTCTCTTTTTTCTGCCTTCAAGATGACACCTATTGTCTTTACTATATGGTCCACATATACCCTGAGAGGCTGAATGTCCTGTTTTTGACTACTGTTGTACACTGCTGCAATCTGTGCACTCTGTCCAGAATGTTTATTATAGATAGGATTACATCAGAGGTATCAAGGTCATCCTCCCATAGCTAACTCTTCAAAGGCCAAAAAGCATTGGGATCATGGAAAGCACTTCTTGATTTGTGGAAATAAGTCTGTTTGTAATCCTGGACATACATGCAGATGTTTTAAAAGAGATAATATTGGCCCTCCTAGGACATTTCCATCTCCTTTCCCCAAATTTACAATATTTTTAGGTAAGCCTCGCTGTTACAATAGCTTCAAGTTTTGTAGGCTTTTGGATTTGGTATTGCTATTGGGGAAACCTGAATTTGAAACAAACCTATTCCTATTTCTCAGAAAGGAAAAGTAAATATTTTCCTTACTCATTTCCTGAAGTTATGTCAAAAAATCTCAAACAAACGCAACTTATATGTATCTAAATACTGAATCAACGTCAAAGAATAATTCCTGAACAAATTCCCCTTACCCCTTTTTTTGGCCTTTACTTGCAAGATAAAATGGTGCAAGATGTGGTTAGCCCACGTCTCATGATTTTCCCTTTGCTATTTTTTTAAACATATTATTTACCTCATGGCAAAATAGATTCATGTGATAGATCAAACAGTATAGTACTCTTAAGTTATCTTCTCTACTTCAGGAGGCTATATTTCTTTGATTTCTGATTACAGAAAGAAAGGATACATTGCTACACAAATCAGTGATTCAACCAAGTGTTAAAGATTGAGTTTTCACACTGCTTGAAAAAATGTCCTATGAACAGTTTTAGTAAAGCTACCCCATATGGGGATGAAGTACCTAATAAACATCAGGTAGGAGAACCAAAAGCAGTCAGTTTCTTAAGATGTAGGATTTGAATCCAATGAAAAATCTAGCTCTATTAAGAATCCTTTCAAACTTGATGCCCATGAGCACCTGCTAAAAGAGAACCCATTCTCCCACCACTGTTTCCCTGGGTTTTCTAGTATTGTGCTAGAGGGCTTTCTATCAAAAAATATATTTTTCTTTGATATTCCAAAAGTGTAACCATCTATTTGGTGGTAGACTAGAGAGTTTAACCAGTCTTGACATTTCTTTACCATCTTCTAAGAAGAACAAAGCATTGCTGTCTCTGCTATAGTGACAAAGTTGTTCTTTGATGTATCATCTTCATGGACAACAGAGAATCCATCTCTAATTCCTGAAGTATATCAATAACACATCTCCCATCATCCTTTTCTTTGTGAAGACCACGTTTATTCCCTATTCTAACTACATGAGGAAACTCATCTCAGCTGACACTCTGTGGCAGATAATGGTCAATGCTGATTTGTCTCCGTGGGTTTGTGTTCCCCTGATTTAGTTCTGCATCAGAGTCAAAATGTAAATTAGTATCCAGAAAATACAACACCTACTGGAAGTACATGCCATTTTACCAGAACCGACGCAAGAGGGGTCCAATTATATAGCGTTAATGTTTCATAACACCTTTTTTGTTAGGTGTTTCAGACAGTAACTAGGTAGAGATTCGAGTGTCAAAATACTTCTCTTTGAATTTTTTCAGGGCAGAGCTATGCAAATGTGCACTATGTTACAGGAAAATAATAATGCGCCTTATCAAATTGGTGGCTTCCACCTATTCAGATGGATGGTAATCTCGTTGAGTAATGGTGTACTTACGATGCAACTAAATAGTGTGTATCCAGTGAGATATTAATGTCATTTCTCTTGAACAAAGAAAGGTAAATCTCAGTGGTGAAAGTAATGGGGCACTGTTTGGCAAAGAGGCCCTTTTTCGATAGGAAGGTGGCTGTTTATATTCTATACCTACTGCCCGTTCATCTGACCATTAAAAACAGTGAGCAAGTTGATTCCATGCTGCCAGGGCACACGCAAGATGCAGGTTCAGCAACAAACTAGAAGAAGGTGAAAAAGAGTGACAGGAACTAGGTTCATCTGTCTCTTTCTGCTCTTTGACTTGCACCATGGCTTCGCTATAATTGCTATGGATGACAGTGGTAGGCGCACTCACCCTTTCAACAAAATTAGCAGCTGTTCTGAGTGAGCTGCCTCTCTTCTTTGAGCTGTACCCTTGTAAGTATAGCGAAGCTTTCACCTATTAGAAGAGAATATAGAGTAGCACACACTCTGAAAGATTTAGAGCTAGTCAAGATACAGCCTTGCTCAGAAGGAAAGATGTTTATCTCACAACATCCATTCCCTTTCACCACCCAATGGAGCAAATGTTTTGTTGTTATGTTGGGGAAAATCAATTTTTCAAATTTTGTCTGGATTTTAGTTCAATAGGAAACAAATATTTTCATTTAATCTGTAGACTTTTTCATGAAAACTTCCACATCAGGTCTTTTTTTAAAAAACTTTTTTTTACCAGATCTATTTCAGTGGCTCTCGTAAGTCCAATTTTGAGGCAGTTATATATAGTTCTTAGTATTTCAGAAGGTTTAAAAGTGTAGGCCTCTGTTTGAATGCATGTAATTGCACTAACTTGTACAGAAGGAAAAAAATCCAGTATTAACTTCTATAGAACCAGAATACTTTGACTTGGTAAGTTTCCAAGGTTACATAACAGGCCTTGTTACACCAATTATAGAAGAATCCTCATAGGTAGCTGCACAAAAGCATTTCCATTTAAATTATACTTCTTTGTTGACCAAGTCTAGAACATTTTTCAAAAGCATTTTGTGTGGATGGGAGATTCTTATACACAAGGCTTTTTTTTTTGAAGTAGCAATTGTTTTTACTAGAAGTATTATTGAAGTCACCGCACTGCACCTGAAGTGGGTGTGGGGGGGAAGATGTTGTCCAGGC
This sequence comes from Chelonoidis abingdonii, assembly GCF_003597395.2. Taxonomy (NCBI): domain Eukaryota; kingdom Metazoa; phylum Chordata; order Testudines; family Testudinidae; genus Chelonoidis; species Chelonoidis abingdonii. Next base: position 193,399,445 of record NC_133769.1, read on the forward strand.
TTGCTGGAGGAAGGCAGTAGTGCTTTATGGTTGGAGGTGGGGGAAACAGAAGGTCAGAAACTGCTGTAAAAAGGTGGGGGGTGGTCAGCTTTGCAGTGCTGACTCAACCCCTGGGAATGTAAGGGCAGAAGGCTTTAAAGATGCAAATCTTGGAGTTTTTCCAATGGAGCTGGCAAGGTACCATCCACCCTCCCTCCCCTTGATGGAAAAAGAAGGGGAGCTGGTGGAAGCCCTGTGGGTATGGTAAGGTCCCAGCAATGGACTTGCTGGAGGAATCTTGATGGAAAAAATGAGGGGGAGCTGGTGGAAGCCTCCCAGGTATTTATGGAATTAACATGAGCTTCTTGCACTGTACAGTTTTATCTGTTGGGTAGTCCCAGACATCTAATAATAAAGTTGTAGCCTGATTAAATCCATATCCAGTGTCTCCTGTCCTTCTTTTGGAATAGCTGGACAATGAGAGTCATCCCCTGCAATCGTATTTTTTTATCCTTCCATAAGGATAATGCTATCTCTATCAGCTCATAATCACACTTATGTATATCTGTCTTATTACTCATAGCATTTATGGTAGCATCTCATTTTTTGTGTGAGATGAAAACAAAAACAAACAAACAATTCTGTAAAGACTAGCCAAAATTATCCCTTTCCAAATAAGGGAGATAAGCTGTTATCTGTCTTCCAATCACTTTTAAAAAAAACAAAAAGTAAAGAATTTATGGGCGATTTTTTTGCTTTGTAGTAGTAGATTCAGCAGCAAAGAATTTGTGAGGCCATTACTCCACTCACTTAATTGCTCTCGATAGTAATTTTTATTTCAGTGTACAAAACTATTTGTTCTCTGCATCAGACTTCTTATAGAAAGTACTGAAAAAATTGATTGAAGTATTTCTAGAGATTTCAGTGGGCTTTGAGCGAGGTCCAAAATAGCTTCACTATAAAATATTGTCAATCCAGAACTCTTTACAAGCACCAAATTGAAAATAAAAAAAGTTTAAAGATGTGCAATTTTGATATGTTTACAGTTCATCTACCAATTCAACTTTGAATTACTAAAAAAATATGAGAATACCTAAATATATTGAGGGGAAAAACCCACAAAAAAACCCCTCTCTCTTTGCATCTGCTGTCCTTGGAGAAACACCAGTGTAACTTGTATCAGAGGGGTAGCTGTGTTAGTCTGGATCTGTAAAAGCAGCAGAGAATCCTGTGGCACCTTATAGTGCTGCTTTCACTGTAACTTGATTACTCAGCCTGGGTGACAGATTTTTTTCATGCAGAAGCATATATTAACATCTCCTGTTCTAATTTTTTTGAGATATGATATGTAAGAAGCCTATAAAGCAAAAACTTCTTTGCACTAAATCACACACTGTTCTGTCCATCCTCCTGAGATGAAAAGACATACTCTGTCTTCTGGATATTTGCTTTTTAATGACTTGTCAGTTTGCTGAATATTAAACCCATTATAATATCACAATACATGTTTAGATGCCAAGTCTTTTCATCTGACAGTGCTTCTCTGTCCTCAGTAAGAACTAATCGGAACTAATCATTCCTGATTGGCTCATATGATGAACAGAAAAATGACAATTCTCAAGTAGTAAATTGGTTTTCAGTGACTCAGATATACCAATCTGGAGACTGTCCTATAATTAGGTCTATGTATGTTTCCTCTCTCTAATGTTTTATTTTATTTAGAGGAGATATCTAGAAATCCACTGAACCAGAACATTCATTTTCATGTCCCACTTCTCAGTGAAAAATGCTTTGATATGACTGGTCCATCTGTTTGTTGTTAAGCTAGAAAGGGTCAAGTCCATCAGTGCAGAATTGTGTATATAAATCCCAGAGATTCAATTTAGAGGTAAGAAAATGTCCTGTTTATTTTTAATTAGTTCAGATACAAGATTGATAGTAGCACAATGAGATCTATTAGAAGGTTAATGCCAGATTTTAGTTGGATTGACGCTTTATATGTAATATAAATGTTGTGGGCCAAATATTATTGTCCTGAAATACACTTGTACAATTTCACTGAAGTCTGTATAATATCTGGCCTTTCACTGTTATGTCTAACTTATTCCTGCTGTATGCCACTGTGGAAGTCTAATGTTTGCTTGATAGGCTCCATTGTGCTTGGAATCTTAAAGATTTTAATTTAAAACAGTTGGTTTCTGATGCTTTTATCAAGTGTCAGTGAATTTTAATTTTACATAATTCTGTCATACCTCCTTTGATTTCACTTTGTGAAATCAAACCTATTTTTCATATATATCAAATAAATGTCCTTTATTTATTGACTATAATGAAACCCAAACAATAATGCTTTTTGACCAGAAGTTAATATTTTGCTTCTGTATGTATTTTATACTTTATGAATGTAGAAATGTTTTTCCAATATATATAATATTGTGCAGGAATCCAAGTTCTCTTCTGAAGCACAGAACAGTCATTTAAAGATCTCCTGTAGAACAGTTTATAATTTAACATAAAGCCATTGGGGGGGGGGGGGGGGCAGGGTGTTCAAAAGCACATAATCATCATAGAAGGTCACTGAAATATTTTCATTCTTGTTAGCAAAGAGTTTAATTTTTCCAGTAGCAATTCTTTGATACCTGAGGATTGTGTTATGTAGGTGGAGCTTCTGGCTTACATTTTGTTGTAAATTTTGAAATCTAGTAACAAAAAATACAAAGCTGATAAAATGTTCAACTTTTGTCATATTTAATATTTTTTCACTGTATGGTATCAAAATGATGCTACAGTTCAGATAATTTTGACTCATAATACTGAATTAAGTTAAATTGGTATGATATTGGAAAAACTGATGGCAAAGATAAACAAAAAATGATTTCACTCAACATTATCACTTACTCTATAACCACTGGCTTCTGAATTTAAGTAAATGCATTACCCAGAGGATTCACTGCTTTTTTTCTCCCCCCCTCCTCACACAAAGCTCCTAATGAGCTCAATAGTTGTCTCTCTTGAGTTAAGGTATGCAGATAAAGCACTGTAAATCGGCAGACTCACCCCTGTGGCGCTTCTTGCTGGTTGTCCTCAGGAATTAGCTCATTTTCCAGCCAGGAGTACCCTCTGCAGGCCAGTGATCCACCTGTCCTCTGGCCCTATGTCCCTCCCCAGACCCAGTGCCCCTTTAACTGGGGTGCTGCTCCCTGGCAGTACCCCACCTCTGGGTCTCCCCTCCCTGGGGAACCTGCAACCCACTACCTCCCCTTCACCTCAGTCTAGCTACTGCCCAGTCTCCATCTAGCCCCCATTCACTGGGGCAGACTGCAGTATCAGCCACTCATCATAGGCAAAGGGGTTTGGACCGGCTGCCTTTGCCTACCCCTGGGCTGCCCTCTGCAACCCCCAGTACCGGTTGACCTTATGCTAGGCTGCAACCTGGGGCTTTCCAGGCTGGAGCTTCCCCAGCTCCTCAGCTTTTCCCCAGTCCTGCTCCACTCCAGTACCTTGTCTCTCACTCCCTGCAGACAGGTCCATCTCCCTCTCCAGGCAGAGGAAGACTGGTTGCTCCTGGCTTCCCTGGCCTTTTTATACAGGCCAGCTGTGGCCTGATTAGGTGGCCCAGCTGCTGCCACTTCCCCAATCAGCCCAGCTTTTAGAGCTGCAGTTTTCAAGCCCTCCCAGGCCACTTTTGAAACCCCTCTGGGCAGGAGTGGGTGACTACTCCGCTACAAGCACTAACACATACCTATCTTCTGAACTGATCTCTCTTTCCATTAAAGTTTCTTAGGATATACTCAGCATCTTATGATATTAGACATTTGTATGTGGAAATCGTCACTTCTGCTAGTAATTTTTTGCTATCAGTAAGTAATCAGTTACTAAAGTCTGTCACTGCTGACCACTAGAGTAATCTCTGAACAGCCTTCTTATTTGACAGCACTATTTTAAAATTCCAGCATCAGAAATAGTGTAGGGCTGAAACGTCAAAGTCCAAAGAATATACTCAACATATACATGTTAGTAGGATATATTATGAGATACAAGAAATCTAAAATATTTTTTTCCATTTCTCTCTCCGTGTTCGTAAGTATTGCCGTCACAAATTAAACACAGCTATCAGTGTTCTCTGTGTGCATACACACACATTATATAAATGAATAAAATGATGGTTACAGCCTTTTGTTGGATGTGCAACATGAAGTTAAAGGCCTACTGTATAATGGCGTATTGGTGTTGACATGCCCAAACCAAACAAAAACAATCCCCCCTCCCCCCCAACAAACAAACAAACAAAAAACCCTGACAAGCCCTTGGTCAGAAAATCCTGGTGTAAATTAATAAGGAGGTCTTACACATGTGTGCTCTGAAACAGGTAAATAAATTCAATAGTATTTTAAATATATATACGTAAATTATACTTGGAGTATTTATTAATACTTTTTTGCATAAGATATTAAAAGATATATACATACTGTAATGATATAATGCAGGGGTTCTCAACATTTTTCTTTCTGAGCCCCCCCCCCACTCCAACATGCTATAAAAACTCCATGGCGCAACTGTGCCAGAACAACTGGTTTTCTGCATATAAAAGCCAGGGCTGGCATTAGGGGGTAGCAAGCAGGGCAATTGGGTGGGACCCCATCCACAGAACCCCTGTGAAGTTACATTGTTCAGGCTTCGGTTTCTGCCACGGGTGACAGAGTTCAGGGCCCTGGGCTTCAGCCCCATGCAGTGAGGCTTCGGCTTTCTGCCATGGGCCCCAGCAAATCTAACACTGACCATGCTTGGCAGACTCCTTGAAACTCCCCGGACACCTGGTTGAGAACCATTGATACAGTGCACTGGAATATTGAACTTTAATTCCCCAAAGAGAGCCACAATTCCGTATGGTGTCCCTGGGTGTGAGAATTTACTTATAGGACTCTGTAGCAGAAAGTTTTGTAATGTCATCTTCTATCCCCATGGAGAAACTGGAGCCATATATATTTATGAAAAATTGTTCTGACCTCCAGTTAGTTTCCCCCTGCTTTGGCCAAATGAATTCCTTTTGGTGTGGGGGATGTTTATGGGAGAATCCAAATGTTAGTTACTGAAAGGTTTGTTTTACTCTTCTGCCCTAATGAGAATATCCACAAAACTTTAATAAATACATTCATTTAATGAGAATTACCAATAGATACTGAACCTGAACTCCGTATAATTTAAAGAAGATGGCCTGTTTTCTCATTTGTCCACCAATGACTGGGTTGTATTGATTGCATTTTTATAACCATTGGTGACTTTTAAGAAATGATAAACACATACTCTTCTTATAGATGAGGTAAAACATTGAGCAACTTGACTTCATACAAACACTATTTGAGACATTTGAAAGACAGGCCATGGACACTGAAGTAGCAGAAACTGAAATTTTTGCATTTCCTTTCTCTCAGTTGGATAGTGAACATGCATATGACAGAAACCCAGAAAATGATGCAGCCTATCTGTAACCCTGAGGAGATGTTTATTTACTAAATCCATGTTTTAGGAAATGAAATGGTATTCCACTTACATGCGTAAAATGGTATTCCAATGTTCAGAAGTGCAGAGCACTTCAGGGCTAAGTTACAACTTTACAATCTATCCTGAGTAAGGGACACCGTGAAGCTGCTTACACTCTCCCCAAAGCCAAGGTTGTAAAGTGAGCAGGACCAACTCTTTCTCCACTATGCAGACAAATAAAGGCTGTGGCTATCAAGAAGTTGGCAGGCGCTCAGCGCTCTTGAAAATTAAGCCTTTTTTAAAGTGCCCAAATATGGATTCAGGATAGTATTAAGACTTCAAGCACTTAGGTTGAAACTTTTGGGCAGGCCTCCTCCTTACCTGCTGACCAGGACATTTATGCAGAGGTCTTTCAGCTCATCTAGATATTTGCCTACTTTTGCAACAGGCGCATAAAAAGCGCTAGCAAAGTCAGTATAAACTAAAATTTCATACAGACAATAACTTGTTTATACTGTTCCACATACTATACACTGAAATCTAAGTACAATATTTGTATTCCAATTGATTTATTTTATAATTATATGGTAAAAATGAGAAAGTAAGCTATTTTTCAGTAATAGTGTGCTGTGACACTTCTTTGTATTTTTATGTCTGACTTTGTAAGCAAATAGATTTTAAGTGACGAGAAACTTGGGGGGACACAAGACAAATCAGATTCCTGAAAGGGGTACAGTAGTCTGGAAAGGTTGAGAGCCACTGGCCCAGTGCACTTCATTGCTCTCAGCAATTGAGAAAAGACCAGTTCTTTAAAAAAAAAAAAATCAGATGAAGGGAAAACTACATTAGAAAAATACTGTATGTTACAAATCAAGCCAAGTAAACATAATTTGTAAATGACACAAACTAGAGAGGATTTGCTCTGTAGGTGTGGTGATTAGAGTTTTCCATTGTCAAACATACATTGCCATTTTCAATAATAAAAAAGAAAATTAAATGTTTCACATTTCAGGTCTAAAAGCTATGTGAGGAATTAGATGGCAATTTTTTCAGGAAATGACTTGGTGTGTGCACAGTATTAAAACTGGCTGTTATGCTCTACTTTGGTGTATCTCTTTTTTAGTGCCTATTAATCCCATTACCTTAACAATGTGCCTTATTTCAAAGAATGTACAATGCAAATATAACTGAAGAACTTTGGGCCTTCCGCTTCCAGTGATTCAATTTCAAATCCAGGCAAATTATGATTTAAAAATACATTTGTCTGTCATTGTGCCAATAACTGGGTTCACCTTTTCCATTGCTGGAGCCTTCTCTTTCCCTGCCTCTGTTTCTTTTTCTGTTGGTGTGCTCCTCACATGAATGTGTGAGACTTTACAAAAGAAAAATTATTCAAGCTGGAGTGCGGGTCCTCCTGGATGTCAGTGGGGTTAGTACAACATAAGGGTGCAGGGTGTAACATTGGGATTGGAAAAAGAGAAATGTCCTGGATCCATCACAACTCCCACTGCAAATGCATAGCAGCAGGCAACTCACTGGAAATCTCATACCTGCCGTTTCTTCTCGGGGTTTATAACCAAGCAGTCACAGCAGGAGCTCAGGCTGCATCCTGCCTCTCTAAATGTACTTCCTTTCTTCCCAAACATTAAGCTATTCTAATTACCTGGTATTGAACGTCAGGATTAAGGAAGAAGAAGCTGTAGCAGTAGAATATGGACTTCAGAAAAGCTGACTTAGACTCCCTCAGGGAACTGATGGTCAGGCTGTTCTGGGAGGCTAATATCAGGCGGAAACGAGTCCAGGAGAGCTGGCTGTATTTTAAAGAAGCCATATTGTGAGTGCAAGAACAAACTATCCTGATGTGCAGAAAGAATAGCAAATAAGGCAGGTGACCAGCTTGGCTTAACAGAGAAATCTTCCGTGAGCTTAAATACAAAAAGGAAGTTTACAAGAAGTGGAAACTTGGATAGATGACTAGGAAGGAATATAAAAATATTGCTCGAGCATGCAGGGGTATAATCAGGAAGGTCAAAGCGCAATTGGAGTTGCAGCTAGCAAGAGGGTGAAGGGTAACAAGAAGGGTTTCTACAGATATGTTTGCAACAAGAAGGTCAGAGAAAGTTTGGGCCCCTTGCTCAGTGGGGGAGGTAACTTAGTGACAGATGTGGAAAAAGCTGAAGTATTCAATGCTTTTTTTGCCTCTGTCTTCACAGACAAAGTCAACTCCCAGACTGCTGCACTGGGCAGCCCAGTATGGGGTGTACTTGAGCAGCCCTCAGTGATGGAAGAATAGGTTAAGGACTGTTTAGAAAAGCTGAACATACACAAGTCCATGGGGCCGGATCTAATGCATCCGCAGTTGCTGAGGGAGTTGGTTGATGTGAATGCAGACCATTGGCCATTATCTTTGAAAACTTGTGGTGATCGGGGAAGGTCCTGGGTGATTGGAAAAAAGCAAATATAGTGGCCATCTTTAGAAAAGGGAAGAAGGGGAACCCAGGGAACTACAGACTGAACAGCTTCAAGCTTCACCTCAGTCCTGGGAAAAATCATGGAGCAGGTCCTCAAGGAAGCCATTTTGAAGCACTTGGAGGAGACTATGGTGATCAGGAACAATCAACATGGATTCACCAAGGGCAAGTCATGCCTGACCAACCTGATTGCCTTCTATAATGAAATAACTGGCTCTGTGGATATGGGGAAAGCAGTGGACATGATATATTTTGACTTTAGCAAAGCTTTTGATACGGTCTCCCACGGTATTCTCACCAGCAAGTAAAAAAAGTATGGATTGGATGAATGGACTATAAAGTGAATAGAAACTGTCTACATCATTGGTCTCAATGTGTAGTGATCAATGGCTTGATGTCTAGTTGGCAATCGGTATCAAATGGAGTGCCCCAGTGGTTGGTCCTGGGGCCTGTTTTGTTCAAAGTCTTTATTAATGATTTGGATGATGGGATGGATTGCACCCTCAGCAAGTTCGTGGATGATACTAAGCTGAGGGGAGAAGTAGATACTCTAGAGGGTAGGGATAGTGTCCATACTGACCTAGACACATTGGAGGATTGGGCCAAAAGAAATCTGATGAGGTTCAACAATGACAAGTGCAGAGTCTTGCACTTAGGACTGAAGAATCCCATCCCACGCTGGATACTGACTGGCTAAGAGGCAGTTCTGCAGAAAAGGACCTAGGTATTACAGTGGATGAGAAGCTGTATATGAGTCGGCAGTGTGCCCTTGTTGCCAAGAAGGCTAACAGTATATTGGGCTGCATTAGTAAGAGCATGGCCAGCAAATTGAGGAAAGTGATGATTCCCCTGTATTCAGCACTGGTGAGGCCACATCTATTGCATGCAGTTGTAGGCCCATTGCTACAGCAAGATGTGAACAAACTGTAGAAAGTCCAGCAGAGGACAACAGAAATGATTAGGGGGCTGGAGCACATGACTTATGGGGAGAGGCTGAGGGAATTGGTCTTATTTAGTCCGCAGAAGAGAAGAGTGCAGCGGGATTAGATAGCAGCCTTCAATTTCCTGAAGATGGGATTCCAAAGAGGATGGAGCTAGGCTGTTCTCAGTGGTGGCAGATGACAGAACAAGGAGCAATAGTCTCAAGTTGCAGTGCAGGAGGTCTAGGTTGGATTTTAGGAAAAACTGTTTCTGAAGGAGGTTGGTGAAGCACTGGAATGGGTTACCTAGTGAGGTGGTGGAATCTCCATTCTTAGAGGTTTTTAAGGCCTGGCTTGACAAAGCCCTGGCTAGGATGATTTAGTTAGGGTTAGTCCTGCTTTGTGCAGGGAGTTGGATTAGATGACCTCCTGAGTTCTCTTCCAACCCTAATCTTTTATGATTCTATGCAGTCAGTCTACTGGAATCATAACATGTTTGGGCCTGCTTACAGAACATTTGTTGGAGACAGTAGACCAGATACCAACACAGCAGTAGTAGGAAAAATTAATTTCTCTGTACGTGAAATTCCTATCTGGAAAAGAGAGAGAGAGACACTTTCTGAGAGGTCAGAGTAACCTTTTTTTAGGTAGCCTACTACAAATTGAGAGAGGAAGAAAAAAAAAACAAAGCAAAAGACACAGATGTGCACTTGATGTGGAGTTACTACTTCAAACCTCTGATTTTGGTAACCTGTTTCATAAAAAAAAAAAAAAAAAATTAGCCCCAGAAATATTCCTCAAACTGGAGAGAACTGTGGTTCTATATCTTTTTGACAAATCTTGACATTCCAAGACTTTTCTTTCTTCACAAGGCTCATGTGAAAGAGTTTAGAGTGAAGGAATGCATACTTAGTCCTTAGTAATTGTACTCCAGGAGGTTTTGACAAATGTAATAGCCAGGATGGTGTGGATTGATCTTGCTGCATTGACTATCTAAACCACGGTGCGACTCAATATTTAAATTCCTGATGAGAGAAATATCTATATATTTTAATTGTGACAGCTGAATTTCTCTGTATGTATTTTAACTTTAATTCCCTAATGATCTGGATTAAATGTTTCATGAGAAACACTGTTTTAGAAGTGTCCAAGTTGGGGTCTATCCCATGAGAGGGGCATCTGCAGTAGTAGAGAACAAGGAATAGTGTGGGATTTTTTCAGAGTATAGTACTACCTGAAGCCTGATGACAAGACTTCTATAAAATATTATTAGAGGCCAGCAGATGAGATCTACCACCTGCAACTCTTGTGAATGTAGTACTTCTCAGTTGTAGGAATATAATGTGGTATCATGCCCTGAAGAATTGGAGCAGAGTATCTTTTAAGAACATTTAATTCTGTTTAATTTTAGGGACTCACTTTGTTTTTCCTCCTATCTTTCTATTCTATCTAGACTATCTGTATAGTGTATGTCTTTCCCATTCACATACAGTAAATATTTTTATCTTATGTTGTTCATGTCAAGGTAAATTTTCATCCTATCCTTTCTTCCCTTGTAAGAAGGCCATCAAAAATAACACAAGCCCTAAGGTCTAATGGAGACAGGAGTCCTTTCTACTTCAGTAGTGCCTAATTGGATTCTTCATATTATGGATTTGAATTTTGGGCATAAAATATCTAGTGATAACTTACAATTTCAGATAACACGGTCAGTGTATGGTCGGGAAATATCAATTTATTCGTAATGTTTACTATTCAAAATACACAGACACACACACTCACTAATGTTTATTTTTCTCTGCAATATTAACTGAATTGTCTTGCCTGCTGGGGATAATAAATGTATTCCTTTAGAGATGCCTTAGTGTTGTTTTCTATTCATGTCTAGTTATGATTTCTGTGACTTGAAAATAAGTCACGTTATATATGAGGATCAAATATTTAGCAGGACGTATTATTTGGTCCTCACTTGACATCATTCTAAAGAGAAATCATAAACGTTTTTCTGCTGAAAGAGATTAAACTTTAGGGAGTTGTATGCAACAGAAGTATTAATGCGATGTAAATTAAATTGGCAGATACATAAAAACAACCATTGGCATACAGTATGCTTTATTTACACTATGCATACATTAAAATTAAATGCAGAAGAATTGAGCAGGCATCTTGAAATATCCTTTAAACAGCACTAAAGACAAGGAAATATTAGCAAACATGAACAAATCTCAGAGGAATAGGAAATTGTCTTTCAATGATTATGCAGCTATCAAATACAATTTTCTATAATTAGTGGGTAAGCAGAAGATGTTGACTTTCAAATTACATGACAGTTCCAAAGGCAGTTCCCCTTTAATTTGTCGTAGTAAACATTTCCAGTGTATTCAGAATTGAAATGCACTGCAGCTACAAATTTAAGGTTCATCATGTGTGTGGCCAGCTAAATAAAATCAAGGAGGCTGTGAGAATGAATGAATGAAATGTGTTCCCTTCCTGAGAAAGGGGCGGGGGGCATGAAAAGCCACATGTAACTTCCTGAAAGTGATATTTTCATAAATTACAAAACAAACAAATTTATGTCAAAATAAGTTTGGCAGAAATTTGTCTGGAATTCTGTCTTAGGAGCACTTGCCAGTAGCAACTGGACTGAATTCATTTCAGAAAGCGAGGCACCAAAACTGCCGATAGGGAATTAAGGAGAAAGGAAGGGTAATCAGTCAATGTGGGGGCAGAGAAGGTGAATGGTAGTTAAATTGGAGAGAGAGGAGCTATAAAATACGATGGACTTGAAAGGAAGAAAATATGTGGGGCTGGAAAGGGACTGTAATCAACAGGGAGTGTGACAAGGAGTCCAGTTCCAGTGAAATAGCTGTGGATCTGGGGGAAGAGAGAGGAGAGACCACTGAAAGCAAGAACATAAGCAGAATCTGTGTTGCTTAAAAATCTGATAGATCTAGGTGAGCTCAAGGAGATGGAATGTGTCAGATAAAGATGTGGACGAAAGGGTAAAGTGGTCCTGAATCGAGAAGAGTTTCCTGTAGATAGAACAGATGAAGGGAATATGGGAGCTTGCAGGAGTGGAGGCTGATGGATAGGTGTGGGAAAGAGAGGAGCAGAAGAGAATGAGCTCCATTAAAAGGAGGCCTAATTTCCTAGTAGAATCTGTGGAAAATCATCATGTGGATCATTTGAAAGTAGACTGGGAAGAGTACTAGCAAATATAATGCAAGAAACCATCCTGCAATAGTAGGACAGACAATGAAGTTACAGTTCTTTTACATATCTACTTTCTGTGAACTTTCCTTTGTATATAGACTTAAGATGTAGGGAACAAAAAGCAAGGATGGCACCTCTTCCCACTTTGTGGACTTTCACTGCTAGACTGAGAAATGAATATATCTGTTGGCACTAAGTCCTGTTTGTTAAGGAGCTAACTTTTACTAATGGAAAAAAAAATTCTTGTATCTGTGTCTGAATATATTCTAAATGTATAAAAAGAAACCAGAATGTGATTGCAAACATTGACAAGGCCAGTAGGTTAATTTCTTCTTGTTGTGATGCAGAAAAACAAACAAACAAAAAAGACCTTCTGATCTCAAGGAGTGAATTGTGGGGCTGAGTGAGGGCTGCGGGTTGTCAGAGTGGACCTTGTGATGGGAGAGTGTTGCATCAAGAATAGACCCTTGCAAAATTGCATGTCCTTACATCAGAGTGGAACTTTTTTTTCCACAATGGTGAGTAAAATTTGTTATATCATCCTTGTCATAGCTGTTGGCAAGTGGTGTACATTTTAAACAAAGCATTCAGATAACACAAAGAATAAAACATCAGAATGTCTAGACAAAATATAAAACTCCACTGTGTTTAATGTCACTCCATTTTCAATTAGGGCAGAGAATTTGTACATCAGATTAGTGTGCTTGATTAATAACCATAAATTCACTGGTTTTGAATTAGCCTCATGTTGGCTCCCCTATTGTTATCTAGATGCAACAGAAACATGGTGATAATTACAAGGAAAACATTAGCACTAGTATAATATATTCAGTATAAAATGTATATTAGTTCAAAATTAAACTATTCCCTAGTTTACACCATGACCCAAAATAGTTCTGTATCATTAATAAAACATTGATTTTTTTTCTTTTTGTGGTGATCTATAGCCAAATGCATGTACAAGGCACAGTCTCATTACTCTGTTATCTTGTTATAATCTGGTCACTGGGGATCAGAGGCTGGATTGCACAGGGGACACTTTGAAGGGAGTTGGGGTCTGGGTGCATCTGCTGCAATCTGCAAGGCAAACACAGAGAAGAGCGCTTGAGTGGCTAAGAGCAGGTGGTTATGTTAGGAAGCTGACACCTACAGTCAAGACTCCCCATGGGCACAGTAGCCTGTAAAGCCTGTGTGGAGTGGCTCTACTGATTTTCTGTGGTCTAAGTTTAGAGGGAGGATTCCATTCCCTCCAAATCTCATGAAGATCCTTACTAAGGCTTTGTGCAGAAGACTAGGATTTGACCCTTCTGGAAGAAGCTTCTGCTCTTCCAAGCTCCTCATCTCGGGCAGGATCTAAGTCTTCCTCTGATTTAAAACAAACAAACAAACTTCAGTAACTACCCTACACATTGAAGGCTTTGTATTTTGTTTCTTAATATGGTGATGGAGATGTGCTAGTAGCTGTAAAGAGTCTGTATGACGGGTATATAAAATATTTTTAAACAATATTTTAAGAGTTTAAAAAATAAGATGGAATAGGAAAGAATGTGACCTAGAAGCTATCTGCTTTTTTTCTTAAATATGAGAGCTAAATTCGCCATCTGGGAAAACATGTCATTCAGAGACATAGTGGCTCAAACCTCTTGGAAAAAAAATTGGTCAACAAAAATAGGTGGCTGGATTTTTCAATAACAAATGCTACTGCAACTAACTAAGCTTGAGATGATAAACATGTAAGTTTGTTCCACAGAGCCATATTTAACATGAAAAACAGAAGTTTTAACAACTATTTAAAAGAAAAAAAATGGCCAAATTTTGTTTTGTGACTTTTTTTTAAGCTTGATATCCAACAGTCTTTCTTCACTATCTACCTTTTTATTGTTACACTGGTGCCGGCAGAGTTGAAAGGAATAGCTTCTTATATCAGCTATAAATCAAAGACCTTGAAAATGCATGAGTTTCATGTACAAATATTGATCATATTTTAGGGTGTTGATATTTAACCTTAATTCATGAACTCCTGCGTATTTTGGGCTCTCAGAACTCACACTGACTTGAATGGAATTTGTGGGTGCACAAGAAGTGGAATATTTGACCCCAAATGAGCTTATCTTATATTTAATGTGTCAGCACAGTGACAGTAAGGTTGGTTTTGTGTGTATGTGTATTTGTGATATTGCATACCAGATGGTGGCTTCAGTTAATGTTTTCAAAAGTTTCTCACACCCACACAGAGACATATTTTGTTCTTCAATATACTGATGTAAATCCAAAGTAACTCAATTTACTTTAATTAATTTTAGATTTACTCCAGTGTAACTGATGGCAGTATTTGGCACGGTCTCTATTTTTCAGAAGATAAACAGTATGTAGTTTCCTATAGGACACATTTAACTTGAAGTATATTAAAGCTGTTACTGCTTTACTACCAGATTTAAGGTAGGATTTCTGGTTCTGCACAACTTTTAAATTAACTCCTGTATCTTTAAATTATAATAATACTACAGTGAATGGCATAACTTTGCTGTAATCATTTTGGTTGCAGTTGCTCTGGAATAAGTTAAACTGGGAATCCTGCAGCTCAGAGGGTCATGGACATAAAAGATTTTCAGCTGGATTGAACCCTCTAAATTTTAGAGTTGATTTGTGTAATAGTTATAACTCAGAACAAACCATCCTTCCCCCCTCTCTTTAAATTTCTGTAGTGAAATCTGCTCTTTTTTTAACATACTCTATGGAAAAATTGTAAGATATATCAAACCTCTTTAAGGGAAGCTGGACTGACCAGTGAACAGAGGACTAGACTGGGAATCAGGTGGCATAGATTCTGGTCCTGACCCTGCAACTGACTTGAGTAATTTAACATCTGAGCCTCAATTTTCCAGTCAGAAAATGTAGATGTTAATATTTCACTCATCTTTGTAAAGTATTTTTAGATCTACTCATGAGATGTAGTACAGAGGTACAAGGTAATAGTACGGTAATTGTATAAAGAGAAAAATAGAATTTTAGCAGAAAATTCAACTGTTAATTAGCAAATTATCATTACAGCATCTTTAAAGAAGCTGTCATACTTGGGAATTCTACACCCCCTTCAGTGCTTAATATGTAGTTTAAAAAGCCATTGTGGCTTCTACTTGTACTCTAATGCAGCATACTGTAAGAGCTAATCACAGAAGATGGGACTCAATAATTGAAAATCATGAGACCACTAAGATACTATAAAACTAGGAACATTATCCAGTGAATGTGCAATAATTAAAATATTTTAGTAAAAAGATGCTTATTTAGGCCCTGTAACATCTTACTATGCAATCTGATTAATTTAAGGGAATTGCAGTACAATCTAAAGATAGCAAACAGACTGCCCTTTTGCAAACATATTAATGAAGAAAAGATTTAAGACCTGTATTAAACACTCCTTACTCAATGACTTCAATAGGAGCTTTGCCTGACTAGGCAGTGAGTATGCACTGAAGAAAATGGCAGTAAGAAATTGGTGTCTTTCAGTTAAAACTAAATTTCATTTTCTAAAATCTCAGTGTAGCAATGGAACTGCTGAATTCAGTTTTTAACAAATTACTATGAAAAACAGGTGTTGGTCTCAAGTTGAATTTAGCGGTTAAAAAAAAAAAGCAGGCAGTGGAACCAAAAAACTCAATATTGCAGGATATTATGGAAGCGAATGGCCTAACTCATTTTTAAATTCCAATGTTTAAAGAACTGAAAAATAGCGACCTACAGTCATACTAGATAAGGTTTCCACTAGAGTTGGAAATCCTTATTTTTGAGTACTTAAGCTGGTTCCAGACGGTGTTCACTAGCAATACATTGTTCAGCCAGTATTTGTGCCTGTGCTGTATGTTGTTCCAAACAACAAGGGAGTGAAAGCTGGCACTGAAGCTCTGTGGAAGTCTTTTTTTGTATCTACAGTTTAGTTGTTTCTTTAAATGCCTCCTGTTTAGCATGTTCTGTGAGTCCCTGTATCATGACAGTCTGAAAGAAACTTCTCTCCATGTTGTATTGCATGGTTAGTTTGGCACTGGACAATATATAGCTGTCATAAGCATCTTTCCCAAATCCGGACCTTAGCGTCCAAAATCTGGGTGCTTGTATGAAACTCCCCCAAGTTTATTACCAGCTTGAATCTGATCTCGCTGCCACCAGCCAGGAATTTCCAGGGCCTGACTCCCTCTCTGGTCTCCCAAAACCTTCTCTGGGGGACCCCAAGACTCAGAAGCCCTGAGTCTCACCCCAAAGGGAAAACAACCTCCTCCCCTTGTCTCCTCTTTATCTCATCCCCAGCTCCCCCTCCCTGGGTTATCCTGGGCGATACTGTACTTAAACTCCTTGAATGCAAAACAGAGAGGGCAATTTACCTTCCCCCCTCCTTCTTCCCCTGAGGCTATGCATTCAAACCTAGTCAAGCTAACACAAAGAGATTTCCCCCCTCCCTTCGTTCCTTAGCCTTAACCAGAGAAAAACCTCAAACAGGTTTTAAAAAGAAAGCTTTATATAAAAAAGAAAGAAAAAGACATAAAAATATCTTCTGTATCAAGGTGACAATTATACAGAGTCAATTGCTTAAAAGAAAAAATATGAATAAACAGCCTTATTCAAAAAGAGATACAATTTAAACATTCCAGCACACACACATGTAAATACAAAACAAAACATATAAAAGCCTATTGTTTTGCTACCTTTGTACTTACAACTGGGAAACTGAAGATGAGAAGCTTACAGATAAAAAAAGATCCCCTCTCATAGCTGAGAGCCAGACAAAGACAAAGAACCAAAAAAATTCCCTCCCCTGAGCTTTGAAAAATCCGGTTTCCTGATTGGTCCTCTGGTCAGGTGTTTGGTTCCCTTTGTTAACCCTTTACAGGTAAAAGAAACATTAACCCTTAGCTATCTATTTATGACAATAGCTTCCTCTGAAACATCCAGCATTGGCAACTATTAGAGAAAAGTGACTGAATTTAAATGAACCATTGGTTGGTTCTGCTATTGTAATTCCTGTGTGCCTGTACAAAATGTGATGTGACTCAAGCTGCTCTTCTTTTATGAACATTGCATCATAGAAGCCTTAGAGTAAAATTATGTTCGTTTGTTTTAACTCCATCTTTCTTGCTTATTACTGGGTTATCTGATATTAAAACAATAACTTGTAGGTATGCTGTATTCCCAGGACTCTTGTAAACTCCAAAGCTGCAAAGCATATTGACATTTCATTTTCACTGCTTTTTCATGTTAATAACTTCTTTGTGTTAGCTTAGTGTCACTCTTTTCTTTCTTTTCTTTACCTTCTTGCTTTTTTGTTCAGAAAGAACAAAAAGGAATAACATCAGTCCTCCATACTGCTGCAGTACAGACAAACTTGCATTTGTTTAAGAGGCAGTGTCACTGGATCTCACATTCTGTCAAACTGTATGTAATTGAAATTTTCTGCCTCATCATATCAATTTCCGAAGATAGGACTAGGGCATGCCAGAATTATTATTGGAGATTTGAGGCTAGATTCCTCTATCTGCCTGAGCAATGCTTTGCCCAAGACAGGAGCAGATTGGGTAAAAATGGTATTAAAACCACTTTTATGGTCTACCTGGGACTATCAGGCTGCTCCCCAGAGTAAATTGGAACAGCCTGAATGTTAAATATGGTATTAAAACAAGTGAAATTAGCAAGTATTCCCACATTAATGTAACCAGTTCACTTTAAATTCAGGTAGTGTGAAAAGACTGGCCATGAAAAGGATTGTTACATATTTAAGGCAAGTCTAAGTACCTAATGAGAGCCCCTCTTGCATTACAGAAGAAGCTGTGACACCAGCCTGAAGCAAGGCATACTTCATAGGTACAGGGTGAAACCTCATAGTTAAGTAAAAAGAATGGGAGTTTAGCTATTGAATATGTAATTGAGACTATAAAATGCACAGGAATTGTGATCACAGGCTCACTATACAAATTATTAGACTGGACTTGCTGAAAGTCCTAGGAGAGCCTGACTGGTCTCAAATGGGGGCAGGACATTGAGAATATAAGCCTGTTCAAAAATGGGGAGAACTGGGTTTAAGAATGCCTGGAACTTGAGCAAGAGGTCTGGAGAGCTGAGATAGTGGATGAGTTCGCAGTTTGCTTGGATTTCATTATGGCTAATAACCATATAATAGATGCCAGTAAATGTGCTCTGCAAATTCTATCTGTGAAAATTCCCATTAAAGTGAGCCAGGTGAAACAAATGCTTTGTAGGTGACTGTTCTGCAGGGAGTATGTTATCTTAGCCCTGGAGTCTGAAACCGTAATTACCACCAAATTACTGGGTAGCTTTCCAGTAAAGGAAAAGGAGGAATTGAACAGCAGCTAAAATGTATGTGTGTGTATAGAACAGAAACAGGCACCTAATCCCTTGTTGAATCTTTCTAACAAAGCTGAAAATTGTAAAGAAGTTACCAGTCACTTGGGTAAATGTTGGCACAGGGAGAAAGGGGTGAATGTGAGTTCCCAGAGTTTCTTTACACTTAAATGAGAAGCAGCAATGTTTGAAAATGATTCTGTTACAAAGTTGTTCTCCTAATTCAATAAAGGTATACTACACTAGAACAGCACAAGAGCAGGATGCCAACCTATTATGCAAGGACCTCACCAGGTTATCAATTTCAAAAAAAGAAGAGATTTAAAAGCCATTGGTGAAATGCATATCAAGATGGCAGAAATGAGCCTTCATTGTGCTCTTGGGCCTCACCCATAATTCTGGTTAAGAAAAAAGTCCATAATTCTGCATGGACTATATAATCCACATCGTTTTAGACATTTTTTTACCCTTTGTCTTGAATAGATGATATTCTGTGTATTGTAGTTGGGTTCAGTCTGACTTTCCACACTAGATCTTAACAGTGGGTTGAGTGGAAGTGGATCCAAAAGACAGGCTTGTAGAATGTCACTGTCACCTTTCAGAGACTTATGGAAAGAGTATTTCATGGGATGTTCCATTCAGCCTGTCTAGCGTACGTTGAGGAGTTGCTGGAACATGCTAATATTTTCAACAGTGTCATGGAGGGTCTGATCAGCTTAAGTTTCTACTTTAGTTTATTATATATACACATTCTTTTGCACACTTATCACCATAGAATGCCTTCCAGTAGTACATTAGGCAATGTGACTAATATCTGTCACATGTTTGTTCTTTCATCCTCTCCCCAGGTGAAGAAGTGCACATAGTTGTTTTTTTGTTTGGGATATTTTATCCACACACATTGCTATGTTTGTCAGAGAAGGTATGGTCAAAAAAATGCATCTTATAGTTAGAGTGGAAAGCAGTGGGGTTTGTAATGGTCTCCTGTTCATACCACAGTCTTGGGCCAGCCCCCAAGAAAGAAAGTGTGTGCTCTCTCTCTTACACTGATGAGCTTTACCTTTATTGTAGAATGTTCTGTTGTGCCTGAGAAGCATTAACCATGGTCTTTATCCTGGAGCCTTAGCGATGTTCTAGTTTGTAAATCTGAAACTGGTTCCAAATAAATGGAGATATACCTCACACACACAATTAATAAGGAGAGAATCTCCACTGACAAAAAGTCTAGATGCAGAATTTAACAGACTTCACACATACTTGCAGATATTCAAAGCTTTTTTACAGTCCCACTCTTACTACAGAAGGTTCTTTGCCAGGGACATCACCATAACAAAACTATTGCATCAGTTGGTTGTGGAAGAGAAACAATTTCAGTTTAACTACCATATGATTTGGCATTTACAGAGTTGAAAATATTTGACTACTATTGCCTTAACATATCATGTTTCCTAAACTCCTTTCATATTAGAACCAGATATTACTGCTTATGAAGGATTTGAAAGATTGGTGTCTAATTACAGTGAAAGTCTAAGTTTTGCTGAGGAAAAAAAAAATCACCACCAGGAATGTGGAGGCCATTATGAGTATGGGGGAAAACTTGTAGTCAGGATGGATACTCCATTTTTTACAATGCCTTTTTAAAGTCACATATCCAAGGCCACTGGCTAGGTAGCTGGAGAAACCACAGGGATATGGTTTTACAGAGGCCTGGAGACAAGGATAGAACTGCTGGTGCTTTGTCTAAATGACCATTTTGGGACGACAGTTGAAAATAAGTGCCCTGAGGAAAAGAACAAGGAATTGATTGCACTAGGGAAGGAGTGTGCTTCCTGGAGAAAGCAGTCTCCTCAAACCTCAAGATTTGCTAAAGTGCAAATGTTCTTGGTTTTACTGCTGGAGTGGTGAGTTTAGGATTGCATGACCAGTTAAAGACTATGGCCAAGTTTACGCTACAAGTTTTGTTGGCATAGCTACGTCAAACAGGGGTTTGAAAAAATCCGCACCCCTGGCTGTCCTAGATATGCTGACAAAGAACCCTGTGTCGATGCAGCTATATCAGCAAAAGAGTTCTTTCATCGGTATCTTATGTCCTTCAAGAAGGTGGTTTAACTATTCTGGCAAATGATCTTATCATGGTATAAACTATGTCTCCACTAGGGGGCTCTGTCAGTCTAGCTGTATTAACAAAGCCTTTCTAGTGTAAACTATCCCTGAGAAGAATCTTGAAATTAAGATTGGAAACTTCCACTCACATTCACTCTGGTGTGTAATATCCCTTCAAAATACAAATATAGGCTTTTAGGTCATAATTAGTGATTAATTATTGTATAGTACATGGGGAGGATCCACCTTGTGATGGTTTCCCCCAGGTTACAATACAGCAAGCTAGCATGATTTAAAATGTATTAAATTTATTTTCAGTTGAACTTGTGTTCCTGAGTTCTTTTGTAACCCTCTGAAGGCACTGAAAGTGTTTTTTGTTTGTTTGTTTGAGTGATGGTTTTGTTTTTGTTTTGTGGAAGCAGTCATCACTAACTGAACTCTGGCCCTGGTGAAGCAAATGCTTCCATTGACTTCCATGGTAATGGAGTTCTACCAGTGCTGTGAGCATTTGTGCAAATTCCATGCCTGGATTTGATGTTAGGCCCTCATTCATCAAAAGTAGCAAGATTGTAAATGGAAGGGATGCTGTGAGTGACTGTAGTAGTATTTTGATGCTGTGTTCTTGATCCTACCCATTCAACATCTATTTTGAGAGTATGGGTAATATAAATACTATTGTTGCCCGCTGTGAAGTGTACTAATGGAGGTGCTAAAATTTGAATTTATGTGACCTGTTTGCAGTGAAACTGGGGTAATCCACGTTTTTCATCACTTCTCTTTCCTCCTCCCCCCTTCTTCAAGCCCCAAGGAAGGGAGAGATGAAATAGGAAAGATCAACTAATTTTAATTTGGAATAGTCAGTATCTCTGCAGAGGTGCGGAGTGCAGCGTAATTCCAGTTTTACTTACTAGGGAATCTCTCTCTAAGGATAATGTTTTGTCTACAGTGTGTTGCAGGGACCTAAGAGAGTTGTGAGGGAATCAATTATTGCCTCTAGAGGCAACTGAGTCTATAGAACTTGCATTTAGTAGCAGCTCACTGCTCTAAACTGAGATTCTGTCTCAGGTCTGGTCTACACTACGTGTTTAAACCGATTTTAACAGCGTTAAACCGATTTAATGCTGCACCCGTCCACACAACGAGGCCCTTTATATCAATATAAAGGGCTCTTTAAACTGGTTTCTGTACTCCTCCCTGACGAGAGGAGTAGCGCTGAAATCGGTATTACCATATCAGATTAGGTTTAGCGTGGCCACAAATCGACAGTATTGGCCTCCAGGCGGTATCCCACAGTGCAACATTGTGACTGCTCTGGACAGCAATCTGAACTCGGATGCACTGGCCAGGTAGACAGGAAAAGCCCCTCGAACTTTTGAATTTCATTTCCTGTTTGCCCAGTGTGGAGTTCTGCTCAGCACGGGTGGCGATGCAGTCCCAAATCCAAAAAGAGCTCCAGCATGGACCGTACAGGAGATACTGGATCTGATCGCTGTATGGGGAGACAAATCTGTTCTATCA
>NC_133769.1:193422901-193428850 GCF_003597395.2 Chelonoidis abingdonii
ACATTTACCCAGAATCACCCGCGACACTGTTTTTGCACCATCATGCATTGAGATCTCAAACCAGAATTCCAATGGGCGGGGGCGACTGTGGGAACTATGGGATAGCTACGGGATAGCTACCCACAGTGCAACGCTCCAGAAATCGATGCTAGCCTTGGTACATGGACGCACACCACCGAGTTAATGTGCTTAGTGTAGCTGCATGCACTCGACTTTATACAATCTGTTTTACAAAACCGGTTTATGGAAAATCGGAATAATCCTATAGTGTAGACGTACCCTCAGTTAAAGAGAGAACAGGAGCAGAACTGATTGAGGTGAGGGCTTGTACATTTTTATCTGTGCTCACGGGGAAAATACAGTGCCCTGCTGAATGAAAGCTTATAGTAACCCAGGGAATACATGATGTAAATGCTAATTCCAACACCTGTACACTCTGGTTACAGACTACAGATTTGGAAACAAGCAACTGAGAGGGCCAGCCAACTATTAGCATAAAGCGTTGAGTGCTGCTGATTGTGTTGATCCCAGACTGTTGGCTTGCTGACAGGGTACGGAAGTGTTTGGAAATGTGAGTTACTGCCATTCTTAAACTTTGAAAAGTCCTGATGACACACATTGCATATTATGGCCGCTATATAAAATCTGAGAAATTATCTCTGACAGACGATCACAGGGGATTGTGTTTGTGTGTGCAACGGTATAGAAATGTAAATGTTATGCTGAAACCTTGTGTTTAAATTTAAATATGTAACAGTCACAAAATGGGCTGCTGACGTTTTTATAAGGAACACTTTTATTAGAGTTACTATTAGCTCTAATTTAAAAAGTTATTCCTGGTATTTCAAATACTATTTAACTCATGTCTTGGATGCTTTAGTCATCTGTTTGTTAAACTTTGTGGTACTCTCTTTGGCGTTAACCAGGAACTATTAACACCTCATTATCAGGGTTTTACATAGAATAGCCTTGATGTTTAACACTGTGTAATGCTTTCTAGAAAGTCCTGAAAAGACACAACTCAGGGCTCTGCTTCAGAAAGGAGTTAAGCTGAGGTTCAGGAACAAGAAAAGTGTTAGTTATACATAACATTACTTCAGTATCCTACTGGCCTGTTACATCAGCACAGTATAAATCTTGTAAGTATGAATTAGAAATGGAAGGCCAGTTACTGATGGAAAAGATGAAATGAACAATGGGGCAGGGGAGTTATTGGCCCTCCCCCCAAACTGCAAATCTCAGGCAGGCATGGAATTTGCCCCCACATGTACCCTGTTGGCCTGGCTGGAGCTGTTCACTCGTCTCCCATATAGAAGTAAAACTATGTCTATGATTTGGGGACGCAAAAACAATTCAGAAAGCTTTTATAATAGTCAATGGTCAATTGTAATGTGTAAATATCAGTATCAAGGAATCATGAGTCATCT
This sequence comes from Chelonoidis abingdonii, assembly GCF_003597395.2. Classification (NCBI taxonomy): domain Eukaryota; kingdom Metazoa; phylum Chordata; order Testudines; family Testudinidae; genus Chelonoidis; species Chelonoidis abingdonii. The sequence continues at coordinate 193,424,329 of NC_133769.1, forward strand.
AGTCGACTCCTTCCCCTCCAACACACACACACACTCTGAGGCAGGACCAAGTGTATCTAGACAGTTGTTCATGAATATATATATTCCTGACAGTTGTTCATAAAAACCTCCAGAGGCGGAATTCCACCACGTAGAAGTGGTGCATCTATTGCCCCTTGCTACAGATACAACCTGTTACTTCTTGTCCTACCTTCAGTAGATATGGAGAACAATTGATCACCGTCCTCTTCATAACAACCCTTAACCTATCTGAAGACTTATCAAGTCCCCCTTCAATCTTTCTCTACACTAAACATGCCCATTTAAAAAAAAACAAAAAACTTTTCTTCATAGATTATATTTTCTAAACCTTTAATTATGTTTCTTGCTCTCTTCTGGACTCTGCCCAATTTGTCCACATCTTTCCTCAGGTATGGTACCCAGAACTGGACACAGTATCCAAACTGATGTCTCACCAATGCTGATTAGAGCAGAATAGTTATGCTCCTGGTAATACACCTCAGAATATTAGCCATTTTCTGCAGCTGTATCACATTGTTGGCATGTGTTCAATTTGTGATACACTCTAATCCCCAGCAATACTACTGCCTACCTGGTTACTCCTCATTTTGTGTTTATGGTGGGACAGTTTGCTGTTGTGCCTTTAACATTGTTCCTTAGAGAAATAACCCACTTTCCTGCACTCCTTTTCCCTTAGATTTTCTTCCCCCAGGAAGAAAGAAGATATATTTCAGATTGAAAAATTGGGGGTATTGAAAAGAACGCTGGTATAAAATAAAATAATGGCTAAAATAGGGAAGCTTAAGTTTAGTTGTCATTTAAATTAAATCTAAGGACACAGAAGCTGGAAGTAGGATAAAAATCAATATTAGAACAAATGTGACTTCAGCCAAAGAGCAAAGGACATAGAAGCTTGGAATAAGAATAAGATTGATTTATGTACGGTTGGGATTTATACTGAAAAGCTAAGGAAATGTAAGACCTTCAAATAGATTTGTATATAGGATTTACATACTATTATGAACACATTTTTAAAGGGCCAGATCCTACACTCCTTACACAAGCAAAAAGCCCAATACAAACAACAAAAATTGGGTCAGATTCTTAATTGCCTTGCAATTTATGCACTCGATTACTCATTTGCAAAGTGGGAGTAAAATACAACTCCCATTATAAATGAAAAGCTCTGATTAGATGGCATTTTACACCCATTTTGAACAGTATAAATGACTACAAAAGAAGCAAAAAATTAATGGCAAATTAAGTAAAGAAAATCTGAATTGGAGTTCCACAATCAACTTTACATAATTTAGAATATTACCTAGGATATTTTATTCAATACAATAATGCCCAGGTTTTTGATGTAGATAATTTTGGAGTGAGGACAACACTCACTATATTTTTTAACCAGTAGGTTCAACAGGAGAATTTAAACCTAATAACTGGTGCAAACAACAAAACTAAGAAACCTAAATCTGTCACTTTCATAACTTGTATTCACACCAGTGGAAGAATAGAGGCCTGAATTTTTAATGCAAAAATAAACAAGTTGATGTAAATAAAAAAAATATCAGTTCACGTGTTCAAATGATTAATTTTATATTGTACATTTCTAATGTTTTCTCAAAATACAAAAATTGAATGAATCTGGGAATCTGAACCATCAGAACTTATTTCAGCACCAAGCTGTTTAGGTGTTGAAGTTAGTTCAGAAGTAGATACAAGGTAACATTTACAAATGTGCATAAGTGACTTAGGAGTTTGTCTCATTAATTTCTAAGGCTATCTAAGTGCTTTTGAAATTTTTACCCCAATAAATGAAAAATATATCGATAGTGTATCAGCCTATTTTACTGTGCTTTTTTATAATGTATTTTGCTGTTTTTTTTAATTATTAGATTTTTTTCTTTCTCTTTATAAGGCTTGAAGTTTTAATAAAAACTCATGCAAAATCAGAAATGATTTATGATTACAACATTATTATTGAAAAATAAGTGACTATATGGTGGTGCCTGAGAGAGAGTGAGAGTGCTCTCTAGTGACTACTTGCTCCCTATAGAAGATAAAAAACCCAGCCTACAACTATTATCAAGTAATAGAGATTGTCCTTGATTTCAAGTGGTAAAGGCCCATAATTTTGGAGCAAAAGGCCCTAGGACTTATTTCTGATGTGACTTAGTATAGATTTAGTGTCTTCGGTATGCAAAATAGTTATCTATTTACACAAATTATGTTCCAAACCACCTCCATAGTTAAGGTTCAATGTCAATGTGGAGAAATCCTGGCAGTATTTCAAATAGTGGTTCAACTTGTTTAGATTGAAGGATGTTGGCAGAATAGATGGTGACATAAGTGTCCTTATTGTAAACTGTAGATGATGCAAAGGCCCTAGATTTCAACATATTTTTATTTTGATAAGGTCCTAGCAAAATTTAAAGCTGATTGTGTATCCAGGAAGAATGAAATCCATGAAAGAATCCTCTTCTATGGGAAAATCCAAAAGGAACAAGCAAGTATTAAAAATGTTAGATATGAAGCCCTGTGAGCTACTCTTAAGAGATTCACAGATTACAGACAGACTGGTGGTGGCAGAGATGGGAAGGTAGATGAGCATTTGTGCAGAGACTGAACTGACTTCTTAAATTATACAAATCTGCAAAGTGGTAGAATAGGTAAAATTGCAGGTATGAGTGTAAGTAAAGAGAAAAATAAAAAAGTGCATATGGGTTTACTGCAAAGTGGAATATGAAGTATGGATGTGAAAGGAAAACATGAGGAAATCAAGAAGCATAAGAGAGAGGATGACAAACCCAACCACCAGCCAGCTAACCGACTACATGGGAGGAGTGCACACAAACATGCATATAAAGATTGCCTAGCATTTGTGCCAACGTACAGATTTTACTATTAGTATATAACCATTTTACTGGCAAAGCAAGCAAAGTAAAACTGAATGCAACGAAGGAATCCAGTGATGAGATATTGTATGTTGATTTCATACAACTGTCACTGGTCCTGGTCGGTGGAGAGGAGATATGAGCAAAATATAAATGATTGCCCAGGCTCCAGTGAACCAAGTTCCATTGATAACAAATACTGAGAGTGATTACATGATTTCAGACTGAAGACCAGTACCATTTGGAAATACATTGGCATGATGCCTGTTCTGAGAAATAGATTTTACTCCTCTTCCCCAAGAAGACAGATGATTAAATTCTGGGTGTTCCGCTTCTTTCTGGTATCCTACTACTTCTAGAACCAGATGGACTGGAGATCATCCACAAGACTTTTTGGTGTGTGCGGGTGTGTGTGTGTTGAGGGGGGAGGGAGGATTCCAAGCCTTTCAGAACAAGGAGCTTTACTCAGAACAATATTGACCATTAAATCTCCAGAGTAGCCAGAACCAGAATGAGACTGATAGTGCCATTTCTGACAGCAAAATGATGATTCCATAACTCAGTGTAATGTTATTGCAAATGACCTCACCACACATTAAGTGGTGGAGCCCTTTCTGTAGCTTATCAGAGAAGGTGTGTTGTTCCTTTTAAGAGCTAGAGAGCCAAAGCAAGTCCATAGCTGACCACACTGACCCATTCCTCCCCCACCAGGTGACTGGAAGAAAGGGGGACTACTTAAGTCCACATTTGTGCAGTAAGAGCTCTCTTCTTTTCACCTGGACCAGACTGAGGAGCACCCACTGTTCCACCCTCTGAAGTAATTAAAATACTAGATTTTGTCATGATACACTGTGGTCACTCCTATTTCAGGGCACTAAGAAGTAATTTTCTCTCCTCATCTGATTGTCCCAAGCAAGGTGTTTGGGGTTTTTTGCCTTCCCCACATAGCAGTTGGGGTCTTAATGGAGGCAAAAAAAAAAAGGGAGGTTAGTTTATGATGTGTCAGTACATGACGTAAGTGTGGGGCAGATGTCCGGTGGTGCCCTGATCCCTACCTGACTCAGTACTCAGGATGGATGCACAAGGGGACATTTTTAAGCATTTATTTGACATTTCATAACTTTGCAGCCTTAATAACAGATTTTAATATCTGGGGGGTTGTATGTTTATGGATATAAATGATCTATATTAATTATTTTGGAACAAGGATGATTCTGGGGAGGTGTGGAAATTTACCATATAAAGTTGTGTGGAAGAAGCCCAAATGTTTGTGGATTAATACATTACTGGGTTTATGAATGGAATTGATGACCTAAAGTGTTAGGATATGGAATTAGATCTGGTGTATAGAAATTTGAAAAATCATAATTCTGTTCAGAGTCTTCATTCACCTGCACGTCCACCAATGTAATATATGTCATCATATGCCAGCAATGCCCCTCTGCTATGTACATCAGCCAAACTGGGCAGTCTCTACTGAAAAGGATAAATGGACACAAATCGGATATTAGGAATGGCAATATACAAAAACCCATAGGAGAACACTTCAACCTCCCTGGCCACACAATAGCAGATCTTAAGGTGGCCATCCTGCAGCAAAAAAACTTCAGGACCAGACTTCAAAG
>NC_133769.1:193429116-193430921 GCF_003597395.2 Chelonoidis abingdonii
CCGATGAAGTGGGTATTCACCCACGAAAGCTCATGCTCCAAAACGTCTGTTTGTCTGTAAGGTGCCACAGGCTCTTTGCTGCTTTTTCAGATTCTTAGTTATAAATAGATGAATAATCTTCAGGTTTGTGAGGTGGCAGGTATGGGGTTCAGAATTTGTCCCTCATTATTCCTACTTGGATTCAATACTTCTGGTCAGTGTGGCATGTTTAGAATGCTTTAGAGAGTTTGGCTTGATATTCAGAAATACCTCTGGTTTTTGAGTTCTTCTAAATTCTCCCTAGCTATTTTTTTTTCTTTAGCCTTTTAGGGCATTGTGGGGCAAGCTGGGGTGGAAGGGAAGAGGGAAATGTGTTCAACTGTATCTTCCATGTAATTTCAATCAACTTTCATTATTGTCTTATATGATTATCACGTTGGAGGCAATCAAACTATATGATCCCTCCAAGGAGAGGAGCTGCTTTGGAATATCAAATGCAGTATTCTGACCCTGATAGAGGAGATGTCTCACCTCTGGAGCCTTCTCATGGCTATAGAGTGCTGAGGTGCTTATGTCGGCTAAGAGCCACAGATCCTCTTCCTAGCTTTGAGGCCAAAAGAATGCCCGCCCCCCGCCCCAAAAGCCAATGAATGCAAAACTCAGAATTTATTTTATGCTAACTCCTGCTGACATGTAATTTAAATCCACAAATAGAAATTTCTGATATGCTAAATCTTTCTTCCTACTTTACCTTTTATGCATGGAATTTCTAAAATATTTCAATAAACCTTATTTGTGACTTTATTTAATCTGTTCCTCAAAAATGTTTAACTGTCACTTAAAACAAAGGTGAAACACTTTGAGCAGAAGCAGTGCCTGTGAGTTATGAAATAATTCTGCTTAAACCATTTATTAGGCTGTCGTGACTGTTAACTTGCTTCGCCGAATTGATAACAGTGCGGCAGTAGTTCATAAGTCCCTTTGAAGTTAATTACACTTAGTTGCTAGGTAGCATTTTCTGAGGTATACTGCAAACACATAAAAGACAAACCAATTAAGTGAAAGTATGTAGCACTGGACAAATAACATGACCTTGAATCAGTGTAATGATGAGTAAAATGGGGGAGGGGATAGAGAACATTTTAATTAGCACTTCAAATAAATTTCGTTGACTTCAGACTAATAAAACACAATGTGTCCTAGTCAGCACAGGGAGTCCATGTCTCCACTGTAGTCTTAGTTATGAAGTAAAAAATGGAGCATGGAACAACAGCTTTTCTGAAAAGCCCTGGGAAAGCAGTCTAGATGTTTACATAATGTAAAAATGTTTATAAAAATAGGTAATAACACATTAATCGATCAATTTGATCACATTCATTGTTTAATCAAAACAAACTCCTTGTTCATCCAGGTCAAACAATACTAAAACAAAACTTGATGGTAGGTCCCATTTATTGGGAGAAATATGAAATGTCAAGGATAGTTTCTCTTGGCAATTTATAGCCCCAATAGGGTGACTAGATGGCAAGTGTGAAAAATTGGGACGGGAGTGGCGGGTAATAAGTACCTATTTAAGACAAAGCCCCGAACATCAGGACTGTCCCTATAAAATTGGCACATCTGATCACCCTAGGCCCCAATTCAGCAAATTGCTTAAAGTTCCATTTACTTCAGTGTGCAGCGACATTCAAAAAAGCTAACAGAATGTTAGTATCTGTGAAGAAGGTATAATAAGCCTCTGTCCCAAATCTGGACCTTAGCGTCCAAAATCTGGGTGCTTAGCATGAACCTCCAAGCTTAATTACCAGCTTGGATCTTATCTCGCT